>NW_026705682.1:300000-495895 GCF_029867415.1 Vicia villosa
TGAACAAATATTTCTCCTAACTACGATCATCAAAGTTCAAGAACAGGTACCGGGGAATCGCGCTAGCATCACACCTCATCTTATCAAAGCAAACCTGCAACTCCAGCGAACTATATACGCTTTGGTTATTAATAACCTACCATTGGAGCATCACACAAATACATACAAATCACGCATTACATACATTGGTTGATACATTACACCGTAACTCTTTATGTGGTCTTCTTTAAGACGAATCTCACGATCCGTTCTAGGAGTTTCCTCAAGCTGTCTTATGCAAGACAAATTATCACCATTTCCAAGAACCTCTTTAGGTAGTCTTTTTTCAAGACATTTCTTTTCTAAGTTCCTTTTCAGGCAGTCTTCTTCAGGACATTACCTTTCTAAGTACCTCTTGAGGTAGTCTTCTTCAGGACATTACCTTTCTAAGTACCTCTTGAGGTAGTCTTCTTCAAGACATTCCTTTTCTAAGCACCTTTTCAGGTAGTCTTTTTAAGACATTTCTTTTTCCAAGTACCTTTTGAGGTAGTCTTCTTCAAGACATTCTTTTTCTAAGCACCTTTTCAGGTAGTCTTTTTTAGACATTTCTTTTTCCAAGTACCTTTTGAGGTAGTCTTCTTCAAGACATTTTTCTTCTAAGCACCTGTTTAGGTAGTCTTCTTCGAGACATTCTTGTCCTAAGTAACTTTTCAAGTAGTCTTTTTCAAAAACAATCCATCATCCCTCTCAGGAACCTCTTCAGGTAGTCTTCTTCAAGACATCTTTCAACCTTTTCAGGTAGTCGTCTTTAAAGACATTCTTCATTCCTTGCTAAGAACTTTTTCAGGCGATCTTCTTTAAGACAAATTTCTATCTACTCTGAGAGCCTTTACAGGTGGTTTTCTCTAAGACAAATTGCTACCATTTCGATAAATCATTTCAGATAGTCTTCTTTAAGACAAACATTCACTTCCATTCCAAAAAGACCTTTTCAGGTAATCTTACAGAAGACATTACTTCGTTCCACTCGTTACGTCAACCAAACATACGCATAAGCATAAGCATACATAAACATTACAAAGCCAGCATAAGCATAGTCAGGGTATAAGTGCAAGCATGGAATAAACAAGTTCAATGGGTTTGAGGAGATAAAACCATGAGATTGCATCAGCATTAGCATACATGCACACGCATTAGCATTAGCATATACATATCACAAAAGCCCAATTTTTATTGGCAATCCAAATCATTACAAAGTCCAGTTCCCGTCTGGTAGTCAGTCCTCGTCTGACTGTTACATCAAAATTCAAATCATACAACATATGCATGCGTAAGCATTCACACATACGCATTATACAAACAACAGGGGCATGTGCATAACGCATAAGCATGATGCATACGCATTTAAAAAATTCTACATAGGTAAATTTCGCGATAACACTCGCGGATAACCCTATTGGTGGTACAGGTAAATTCTGCGATAACACTCGCAGATAACCCTGGTGACATAGGTAAATTTCGCGATAACACTCGCGAATAACCCTATTGGTGGTACAGGTAAATTCTGCGATAACACTCGCAGATAACCCTGGTGACATAGGTAAATTTCGCGATAACACTCGCGGATAACCCTATTGGTGGTACAGGTAAATTCTGCGATAACACTCGCAGATAACCCTGGTGACATAGGTAAATTTCGCGATAACACTCGCGGATAACCCTATTGGTGGTACAGGTAAATTCTGCGATAACACTCGCAGATAACCCTGGTAACATAGGTAAATTTCGCGATAACACTCGCGAATAACCCTATTGGTGGTACAGGTAAATTCTGCGATAACACTCGCAGATAACCCTGGTGATACAGGTAAATTTTGCGATGACCCTCGCAAATAACCCTGTTGGTGCAGGTAAATTTTGCGATAACCCTCGCAAATAACCCTGTTGGTGCAGTCCTTTTCAGGAGCCTTTTCAGGCAGTCTTTTTTAAAGCGTATTCCATCCTTTCTAGGAGCTTTTTCAGGCACACAAGATTTTTAAACCGTTCTTCAATTGGGTTTATCACGTTAGTCCCTCGGCAGTGATATCTTCCAAAACATCATCAACAAACAATCAAAGGTTGCCTTTTTAGGCTATGCAACAATCAAAGTACAGGGTCCCTTCCAGAAAGCATATGCTTCACATTCTGAAGGAGGGTATTTACCTTGGGTGGCATCCTTAAGCCCATCTCCCACGAAATTCTTTCCCAACAAAGGCAAATTTCAGGGCATTTCAGTGTCCAATCATCTTCTACCTTTAGATCACGATAGGCAGACGTGCCTATCTGACTCTTCAGGTTTAAGAAGATTGAACAGGGGCAGCTGTCATACCCCAAAATTTGCCCTCCTCTATTCATCTTCAATGGCTCTAGGTTCAAAGGATCATTCAAGTCACTCTCTCCTTATCGATGGTCTCAAAGCTAGGGTTTTCACTTTATCAAAGGATTTTGAATTTCTAAGGCCTCAAATGGATCTCAAGAAGCTTCAATTGAGATGAAACTAAAGAGAGCCTTTAGAGGACACCTTAAGCTTTCTAAAGAGCCAAGAATCACCTCTATGGAATTAAGATCAAGGAAGTTATGACTTGTTAAGGTTGACTAATTTTTGAGAAAATGCATGAAAGAGATATTGAGCAAAATTGAATTTTCTTTCAAGTGGGTCAATCCTTTCATGTTCTAAAACTCATTTCTAGCATGGTCCATAACCTCTAAGCCCAACTATATGATTTCCTTTTATTTATTTTATTTTATTTTATTTTATTTAATTCAATTCAATTTTAGTTAAAATAAATAAAGAAAAAAAAATCAAAGATTGGTGTTAAGCTTATTTTATCAAATATTAAGAATACACTCATAATATTTGATTGAAGACTTGTGGCAAAAAGATCAAAAAATAGATTGGAGTTAAACTTGGAAAGATTTTATACAAAAAATCAAATCAAACTTTCTTCTAATCAAAGCATGATTTCTTTCCAATTTTCTAAACCCTAAAGTGATCTCATATATATATATAGAGAGACGCAGCCACGAGGGAGGGGGGGATTCGGCCGCAGAAATCCTTGTTGAAGAACAAAAAAATCGGATTTGAGAATTCAAAGGAAATTGAAATTTCGAGTTCGACTTTAGACCCACTTTCAAGAAGGTTTGAAGATTGAAACGTGTTGCCGGACCTGTCCTGAAGCTTTTCGGATCAATATCAGCATCCCAGGCGTCAGAGCTTCACATAAATATCGCACAGTTTTGTTTGAAATTGAGGAGACCGATTGTAGTCCTTCAAGCATTATAAATCGTTTTGGATAGCATATTCCCGACTAGAATTGTGTTTGCAATCTCCTCGTGTCATTTGATTTGTGTTTGAGTACAGGGATTACGTCTTGCCATGTTAGGGTTTCCATATGCTTGAAATTGGGATCTACATTTGGGGTGATTTTAGGCCGAATCAAGGGTTCCGTCGGGTTCATGGTGATGTTTATAATCGATCTGGGTTGTCTTTGTAGGTTTGCATCATGTTCTTGCAGGTTTTGCCATGGCCATAGAGAGGAAGAACCGAGGAAGGAGACGGTGAACAGTGTTCACGCGTCCTCCATTTTTTTCAAATTCGCAAGTCCTCTTTATCTTAACCGCGCGCGAACAGATTATCAGCGAGTCTTCATTGGCCCAGCGGTAGCGCATGCTTGTCACGGCCCTTCAGCGCATTGGTTCGATCCCTGGCTGGGATCCTTTATTTTATTTTATTTGTAGCTTCAATCTCCGCAGGTTCCAATGTGTGCACTCCAAGAAAGACCACCATGCACGCGCAATGTCCATCCATCAGATCGAGGTAGTGTTCAATCCAACGCATTAGAGACGAGGGAGCACCATGGAACTTCACAGGCGTGCTGCACATAATCGAAACTGGGTTTTATCATATCTTTATATGCTTATTTGCTTTATTAATTAATTACTTGAATTCAAAAATTACTCAATTATATTTAATTCAATTTGTCTAATAAAATTAGGATTAGAATTAGGATTAGGTATATATTGGGTTTTAGGAATTATATTCTCTCGATTATTCGACTATTTTCCCGATTAATTAATCTAATTAATTTTAATTATAATAAAAAACCCTTATAAATACATTAAGATATTAGGGTTTGCTCCATCCCATTTGCCCAAAGTATCAAAGATATTAGGATTTAATTTATTATTCGTTCCGACTAAATCTATTGGTCGCGATGGTTAATAATCGATTAATTTAATTAATCAAATCCTATAAATTAAAATTCAAATAAATTTATTTTGCTAAATGGTTTTAACCATCCTATTGGTTATGATGATTAGCATATTTTTCCCTTATCAATTCGTTATTATTTGTAATCGAAACTATCGGTTATGAGGGGTAACGATAAATTAATAAATTAACAATTAAAATACATCAATTTGCTAAAAGTGATAATCGAATCAATCGATTAGAATTGCCAGCAATCCTTTACTAATCTGTTAACTATGGCGATCGAATCTATTGATCGTTGCGGTTAATAGTGCCATATTAAAATCAGGGTTGTACGCCCAAAATATTCAGAACAAATCAAAAATATGGATTTTTATCCTTATTCAAAAAACTACGACAGGCCAGTCAAAAAGCCTTCAAACCATTCAAACTCTAACTCTAAGGGCGTACAACCCGCCCCCGAACTACGTAGACTCTGATCCTCCATAAGGAGGTACGTAGGCACTTGGCATCAAGGCGAGTCCCCCTCTCCAAAATTCTAATCATGTCATTATAATTCTGTTTGCCACATTTCTTTATGTTCTGCCATAAACCTTCATCTTTGAATATTAGCCTTTAGGAAAGGGTTGAGGGTGCCTAACACCTTCCCTCGACCTGAATATAGTATCTTACCCCGATCTCTCAACTACGTAAGGTTTCCTATTCGCCTTGGTAGAATAGGTGGCGACTCTCTAAGTTAAATTTTTAGGGCAGGTTGCTACAGATATTTCATCCAGAGTAGTTGTGTACAACATTTAGTAGTTGAGATGTATTTTTCTTCTGCTGTAGATAAAGCAATAGTTGATTATGTTTTACTAGCCCAAGATATTAAGTTTTCACCAATGAATTGACAGTTTCCACTAGTAGATTTTCTTTCAATCTTATCCTTAGCATATTCAACACTATAGAACCCAACTAGCTGCACTTTTTAGATACATAGCGATTCTCTTAACATTAGTTAAATAAGTTTCTCAAGGATCTGATTGAAATATTGTATACATGCAGACACTGCATAATATACCGGGCCTATCAGCTGAAAGGTTAATCGAGATAACAACACATACCTTTTGTAAAGCTTTTAATCCATCTCGGTGAAAATTTCCTTTAATGTTCTGATAGGAGAAAAAGCTGTAGGAGTTGCCAAAAATCTTACAGTCTTCAAGATTGAACTTCTTCAGAACTTCCTTTGAGTATTTAGACTGAAAAATACAGATTCTATTATTGCCTTGGCTGATCATTTCTCTTTGCTCATCCTATTTGTTTTTGTACACCCATTTTTTTCCAACAATGTTTTTTTGGAAAAACTTTAAGACACCAAAGAATCAATTGAATCCATAGCCATAATCTGTCCATTGTGGCTTTGTTTCTTTCCTTAGGCATATTTGTAGAAAATATAATTTCATATTTAGGTACCCATACTCTTATGGGTCCTCTAGTGTTAGTTATAACAAGCTTCCTTTTATTTTGAGCCTTTTCCTGATAAAAGGCCTAGACTCATTGCAGACTTCTTGCTTACGAAATTTTTATCTTGGATAAGTCTTTACATTAGTTTCTAAACCCTTCAGAACTTTGGTCCATAAGTCTTAGGTTCTACTTTCTCTAGAACCTTAGACGGAGGATTTTTGGGTTTTAGTTTCTTCTGAACCTTTGACTGCTTAATCTTAGGAACTGATTTTTTAAGTCCTTTGGTTCAGTTATCTTAGGTTCTAATTAAGCCATATTCTCACCTTTATTAGAAGTAGGTATAAAATGAGTTTTTAATGCTAATTGAGCACTATTTGAAGATGAAGGATCTGAGGGTATTGTAAGAGTTGAACTTTGGAGCATTCTCCATTATAACCCAGACCTTGTCCTTTGCTCTTACTTACTCCATAGATTATGGAAGCAAGCTTAGTTCCTTCAAGACTTGTTGTGATAAAGCTTTGAAGAGCTATCTCATTCACATTCAATGTTTTACCAGAAGTTTTATTTAAAAGAGCATTATGATCTTTTCAAGAGATTCAAATTTATCTTGAGATATTTTTAATTCTTCTTTCAAAAGATCATGATCTCTCTTTAAATTTTCCATGCGTCTTGATTTATCTTTGCAACGACTCATGAGATCTTGAATGAAAGTAATAAGATCAAAATGAGATAAGTTAGAAAATACCTCGACTTCATCTTCAAACTCTGAACCAGAGCACGATTCAGATTCTGCATCAGAAGATGTGAGAGCCACCATTTTAAGATTTGCTTTTTCTTAATCTTTATCTGAGTTGTCTTCATTATCAAGTTCATCCCATGTTGCCATGAGATTCTTCTTGAATTTAATTTTAAAGTTGTCCTTCTAGGAGCTTACTTTCTTTGATTTGTCCTTCTGCAGATCAGTACATTCAGCTTTTAAAATTCTGGAACTTGCAATACACATGTCAAGACAAATGTCTCAACACACACAATGTCAGGACAGATGTTATAACATCACATGCTGACAGAAAATAGAGGAATTTGCATCAAAATGCACTGATCAAATTCCCCCACACTTGAACTTTTGCACTTCGAGCAAAAATTATAAAAAAAAAATCAAAACAAAGAAACACACAACAACATCTACTCATTCTAGGCTACAACTTTCCTTCAGTTAAGGTTGCATCAATAGGTACTAATCTCGCACACTAAGGATATCGTAGAAACACAAATCCGTAATTGTGCGGACATAAACCTCCTGAACACACAAACCACTTCGAATCATGTATTATGCCAAAAACAACTTACTCATCCTCATTTTTACTCTTTTTCATTCTTGCGCAATCACATTAAGCCTGTTATCCCCACACACTCATATTAGTGACTCTGATCCTTTTTGCATAGGGTTCTGGTACCTAAGTGGTATACCCCTTTTGTTCCCTAGTTGTAGCTGCGGGGGATCGGAGCGTAATCCGCCCTACCAAGTTCAGCATCAGAAACCTCTGAAACAACTAAAAACGGGTATTGAAATCATTTTTTTGTAGGTTCTACAACAGTTGGGTTAAGTGATCGGGTGAGGGTTGTAACACCCGTATAATTTTAATATTAATTTAATTGGAATATTGAATTAATAGTTAGAATTATTAAAGATTTTGTGAAAATAATGGATAAATAATGGTTTATGGCATTTGGGCCATGTGAGGAAATAGTAAAAGAAGGGGGGTGATTTAATAAACCTTTTACTAATTTTGTTATTATTTTCATAAAACAATTGGGAATTGGGAAACAAAGAAAGAACGTGAAAGATTGAAGGTTTGGGATCACGAGGAACATGAAGGAGAACGGTAGAGGGAGAGACCAAGAACCAAGAACTCTATTCTAAGGTAAGGGGAGACTCTCCATTTAATCTTTATTATCGTATTATGGATGATAGTATGGATTAGGAGTATTGTTTTGGTTAATTGATTCTATACTCTGGATTTTCTGTTGTGTTCATCATTTAGACTGGATCTATAAATGTTAAATCCCTAATAACTGAGTAGATTTAGGGTATGATGAATGAAATTGATTATAGAATCATATACTGTGATTGTTGGGTGAATTCTTGTGCTGTTAGAACGTGAATTTCTGGTTTTGAGACCCAAATCGCAGGCTGTACAGATGAACTCGCGAGGAAAACGAATGGGTAAGTTGCAGATTTGAGAGCTTCTGCCCATTTGCGTATGATACGCGTACGGTACGCGTATGGAAGGGATGATACGCGTATGATACGCTCCCCAAGTGTGCATCAGGTTGCACCTTCTGCTCATACGCGTATGGTACGTGTATGGTGTCTGGCAGATACGCGTATGGCAGGCTGATACGCGTATGCATGTGTTTTGTGTGGAAAAATGGATCTGTCCATACGCGTATGGTGTGCGTGTTGTGAAATTTTATCTATGCTGGTACGCGTATGGCCAGCATGACTTGCAGATTTTGCTGTTTTGTGATTTTTGAAGGTTAATGGCGTGTAACTTTCGAACTGATGAATCTGTATGATTTATTGTTATATGATTTAATTTGAATGATGCAATTGTATATATATATATATATGAACATACTTGTTAATGATGATGATGATGGATGATGATGTATGTGTATAGATGATACTACTCATAGTATGATGATGATGATAGTATGTTGTATATATGTTGCATGCATTCATAATCATTTGATGAGGGCTGTATCCTAACAATGAGAGGATACAGTGAAGGGCAAGATTCCCATCGTGTGGAATCTGTGCTGGCAGGGCCGTATCTGGATGATGATAGATCGGTCGGTGGGTTTTCCCACTGGTGATGTTTGGTACCACATGCATAGTGTCAGTTTCATACATGTGCATGATTTGTTCTATAACATGATTATATATGTTATGTGATGACTTGTTTGTTTATCCGTGGACGTGTAATGATGATTTGTCTGGATATGAAACAATTGGGTGAATGATATAACTATGATATGTTATTATTTATGATGCAATAACATTGGTTAACTGTGATGAGACTCACCCTTACTTGTTGTCATTTTCAGATTGAGGATAGCGGCGCGACTTGGTGAGGATTAGCTCATAAGTCGGTTTTTAGTTTTGTGTCGGTGTCATGCTCTGATAGATGTAACACTGGGAACGCGTTGTTTTGGAGTTTTGATTATAACTCTATTTATTATGTTGTTTGAAGTCTGATACATTAATGATGAATGTTGACTCGATAATTCAATTCCGCTGTGTAAACATGATTTTATTTAATGAGTTATAATTTCGGATGTTTCAGTGAATGCATGACATGTGCCGAACGTGTGTATTCTTTATTTTATGAATTGTGACACCTCTTGCATGTTTACTCTGATTAATATTTGTTTAATTGCCGCGGGTTATTAGAGGGGTGTTACAATAGTGGTATCAGAGCATAGTCGGTCGTTGTGACCAGAGTCTTAGTGTCAGTCTTTCCTGTGTATGCGACTAATACGAGTTATTTGTCGATACTTTTGTTCTGACTGGTTGTTTGTGGTTAAGCAGAACAATGGTTGGAAGAGGAGGAAGAAATGATGATGCTATCGCTGAGGCTCTGGGCATGATTGTTGGTGTGCTTGGAGGAAATGCTGTAGGAGCAGGGATTGGTGCTGAAAGGCAGTTGGGGAATTTTCAGAGGAACAATCCTCCATTGTTCAAAGGCACGCATGATCCTGAAGGTGCTCAGAAATGGCTAAAGGAGATCGAGAGGATTTTCAGAGTCATTGACTGTGCTGAGAATCTCAAGGTGAGGTATGGCACTCACATGTTATCTGAGGAGGCTGATGACTGGTGGATGTCAACCAGAGCTGAACTGGATGCTGGTGGTACAACAATTACTTGGGCTATATTCAAAAGGAAATTTCTGAGGAGGTATTTTCCTGAGGATGTTAGAGGCAGAAAAGAGGTTGAATTTCTGGAGCTGGTCCAAGGTAACATGACAGTACCAGAATATGCTGCAAAGTTTGTGGAGCTGGCAAAGTACTATGTGCATTATAACAATGATGAAGCCAGTGAGTTCTCAAAATGTGTCAAATTTGAGAATGGCCTTCGCGATGAGATCAAGCAGGGCATTAGTTACCAGAGGATTCGGAGGTTTGTTGACTTAGTGGATTGTAGCAGGATTTTTGAGGAGGATAACATCAAGCTGAAGTCATCCCACTCTCGCGAGTTGGTTGACAGAAATGGTAAGAAGCCTATGGATAGAGGTAAGACATACGGTAGAGGTAAACCTGCTGATTGGAAGAAACCCAGTGGGGGAGATTCTAGTGCTCGTATCAGATGTTATAATTGTGGTGAGATGGGACATCGTAGGAACGAGTGTAAGCTTGACCAGAAGAAGTGTTACAAGTGTGACCAAGTGGGCCACATTGCTGCTGATTGTAAGAAGAGGGTTGTGACTTGTTACAACTGTGGTGAAGAGGGTCACATTAGTCCGAATTGTACCAAGCCAAAGAAAAACCAAGCGGGAGGAAAGGTTTTTGCTTTGACAGGGTAAGAGACTACTCCAGAAGACAGATTGATTAAAGGTACGTGTTTCATTCATGGCACACCTTTAGTTGCGATTATTGATACTGGAGCAACTCACTCTTTTATTTCTTTGGATTGTGCTGAGAGGTTAAATCTTGAGATATCTGACATAAATGGAGGTATGGTTATTGACACTCCTGCGTCGGGTTCAGTAACTACTTCGTCTGCATGCTTGAATTGTCCGGTTGACATTTTTGGTAGAGAATTCGGGATGGACTTAGTGTGCCTTCCTTTGAAATAACTCGAAGTAATCCTGGGAATGAACTGGTTGGAGTTCAACCGTGTTCATATCAACTGTTTTGCGAAGACGGTAATTTTTCCTGAAGAGGTTAGTACTGATGATCTGGAAATGACAGCTAGACAGGTGAATGAGGCTATCGGGGATGGTGCAATAGTGTTTATGTTGTTCGCATTGATGAATGTGAAAGAAAAAGTGGTGAGTAGCGAATTACCAGTGGTGTGTGAATTTCCAGAAGTTTTTCCGGAAGAGGTGAATGAATTACCACCGGAAAGAGAAGTGGAGTTTTCTATTGATTTGGTTCCGGGAACGAGTCCAGTGTCGATGGAACCGTATCGTATGTCGCCGTCTGAATTGGCTGAATTGAAGAATGTCATGCACGGTTTTTTACCGTACCTCTCGTGGAGAGATACACGAACTGACACTCTTCTCTTTTCGCTTTTGTGTTTTTGAAAATCAGAGAGTCGCCACCGACTTTTATTTTATCCAATTAAGGAAAGGTTTATAAAAGAAACAGAAAAAGACCTTTAAGAAATTCTGGGTAAGGGGGTTGGTTATACAAAGGGAAGGTATTAGCACCCTTTGTATCCATGGTTATCCATGAGCTCTTTAATTTGCTTAGCTCACTTGTTTTGAATCACTTTTCTCTTGCCTTGAAATGCTTGTATGTGGTTTCAAATACCTTTGTAAATTGACTTTGTAATGATCCTTGTGCGGATGTATACAAAGTGTTTTATCTTTCGAAAGATGTTTTGAAAAAAAGAACGTTAACTTCGTAATGATCCTTGTTTGGATATATACCAAGTATTGTCTTTTTTTTGAAAGTTTTATTTTGAAAAACAACAGTATATGAGACATTTGTTTGTTTTGATTTGAGCATGGAAATTAGGAGGTCTACCCTAAGTTATAAGGTCTTTTCCTATTTCCTTTAGAAAATTCTCCTTTCACCGGATGTAAACGAAAGTTTGAATTCGCATTTGAAACAGTAGAATTTTATTTTGATTTTGAAAAGAGTAAAAGAGGGATTACCCTAAGAGGTGCAAGTGTGATTGTGTTTTGATTCAGATATTTTATCTTTGAAGTTAGTGACCTAACGCTTCAATTTTTATTTTTGACATACACGCAGTTTTATATGTACTGGAATTAAAATGCGGAAATGTAAAATGCGGAAAGTAAATCTACGCTATTACATCGATTGTGCGGAAAATGTAAACTACGCTATTTACATGAATTTGACAACCTATACACTTGATCTAGGAATTTAAATTGCAAGAAAATAAAAGAAATATTTTTGGATTTTTTTTTATGATTGATTTTAATTAGAATTAATGCATGATTAATTTAATTAAAATGAGGAAAAAGGTAGAAATAAAATTTAAACCTAAGAATTAAGTTTAAAATATGTTCAAAATGTTTGTCAATTAATTTCAAAGCAAAACTAATTTTTTTGGAATTTTTGAAATTGTATTTGAGAACCATTAAGTTAAATAATCATATAATTATACAAATAATTACACAAACAATTAAAACTTAAAGAGAAAATTATCCTAAATATGTACAAAATTAGCTTATAATATATAAACTATTTTTAATATAAAGAGCAATTTTTTAATGATTTTTTTATTAGTTAAAATAATTAAAAAGCAAATATATAAATATATACTAATTAATTATACAAAATATTTCAATCTTTAAGAAAAATAAAATATTTTTATGAAAAAAAAATAATTAAGCATTTTATCAAATTAATGGTAAAAAGAAAATATTTTTTATGTTTTTGATTGGTTGATTTTAAATTAAATGCAAAAAAAACTAAAATTATTAGTTAAATATGCAGGGGGTGTATTTAGTAAATCTGGAAAAGAACTGATTTTAGTTCAAGAGAAGCGTTTGGGCCAGAAACCAGGGGTGTGGACATCAATTCGTGCAAGGCCCAGTTCAATTGTTTCTCTTTTTTTTCTTCTGAATTTAAGTGAGTGGGGTCCATGTTTTAAACCAGAGCCAATCATGTTTTAACGTTTTGCCACGCAAGCCTTTGATATTTTGACCGGCCAATGAGAGAGAGGGAGGAAGCCATGCGTGCCAGTCAACCACGCCTAGGTCTGTTGACCGCCGGAATAGTCATTCTGGTCATCTTCTCCGGCTAGGGCATCCTTCAACTGCAAAAAATACGTTAGATAAACACCAAATGAAGACCCTACCCCCCTAAATCGAGGTCTGGGAATCCATTGGTGAGGTTAGTTTGGACTGAAAGTGCCTGGTTCTAGAGATTCGAAGAGGAACATGAACTCACGGTTGGCAATGGCAACCTATGTTCTGGACGTTAGAACTCTCATGCTAGGGTTCAAACCTGATCTAATGATCATTATAAACTCAACCATAACCATTAGACATGATAACAACGCATAAATAGAGAGTTTGAAATCAATTAAAGTTTACCAAATCGGAGAGTGAGAGAGCTCGAGTTTCAGGCCCTTATGAACTTGGCTATTGATCTAAACCTACTCAAACAAGTCCCAGGAGATGATTTATGGACTTAGTTTGCTTTGAAACTAGCTACAAATTCAAATACGAAATTTAAAGTTTCTTTGAATTTTCTTTGAAATATGAAGTGAACTTATGCTATGCCTTTGCTATATTTCGTGTGTGTTACATTGATGAAGCATACCACTTCATTTATAAGCTAAGAAGTGCTTAAAATCTAAGCCAAGAAGCATTGATTGCTTTGTTGAAACTTTGATTTTTAAATATTAAAAATCTTTGAATCGTTGACTAAAGCTTGCTCTTCTTCACTTCTCTTGCTCTTAGCCTCCTTTGTACTTCCTCTTGTTGCAGAAAATAAGCTATCTTGATGACTCATGCAAGAGACAAAGCCTTGGATAAGAATCTTGCATCATTTCTTTTTCACTTTAACTTTAAATGTGATAAAATTAAATCAAAAAAGAAACAAAAATGCTATGGGCCTTGGCTTGGTCGTGGGAGGCCCTTCACATTATGGGGAACATGTTTGGATCATGAAAACTTGGCCCCTTTTGGAAAAAACATTTTTGATCAATGTTGATTTCATGCATTTCCCCAAAAAATAGCCAACTTCAACAAAGCATAAATCCCTCAATTTTTATCATATGAAGGAGTTCTTGTACTTTTTAGAAACCCCAGAGAGTCCTCTAACCAATGTCTTTGGTCTCATATCAAAATGATTTTCCATGCTCCTTGTGTGTCCTTTTGAAAAAAGTGACTTTTTGTTGACTTTGAAAATGACCTGTAATGTCTTGGTTCATATTTTTCAAATGGTGAATCTAATGACCATGGGACCAATTGCATTTGAAATATAATTGAATTTCCTTCAAAATGAGCTTTTTTTTGAATTTTTTGGATGAAGGATGAGAGAGTTATGACCAGTCAAAGTTCAGTTGACTTTTTAGGAGAAAACCCTAATTTTGAAACTTAGGGTTTTGTTGATTTTTGATCTTTCCTTGATGAATTATGATCAACCAATGATCAAATGATGAATCTTTTGACAAAATATGGATGTTGACAATAAATTTCATTTTTGACTGTCTGTTGACTTTTTTGGTCAAACGGGTCGTCTGTTGACTGTTTGAGCTGCTGATTGTGCGTCTGAGTGAATTGAAGTTTGAAAATTTGCATAGTGGTACTTTGAGATATATGGAGGTCCATGAAATCCATTTGAGGTCTCAAAAACTTGTTCTCCTGAAAAAAAACAAGAAACCCTAGTCAGGGACTGTTTGTGTAGGAGACAGTTAAGCGTACTTGATTTTTGTGCAGTGTTGAGTCTCTGCTAATCATGTGATATTCAGAAGACTTCTAGAACAAAAATCTTGGAATTTTGAAATGCAAAAGATTGATTTGATTGATGGTACAAAAAACGGAGAATTGCATTGTCAGCGGTTTTGACTGTCAACTGACTGTTCAGGCATGTAGCAGTTTAAGTGAAAATTCAACAGTCAAAGTTAATTTTTTTGTTTGTTGTTTTTTTGTTTTTGATTTGTGTTAATGATGAAAATTTATTTACATGACTTGTTAGAAAAACACAGACGTAATAAATAAATAATATATATTGTATGCGAGCAAAATTACCGACAATAACCCTGAAAAACATTTAATGCACAGAAAAATAAATATTTAACTGGCAGAAAACACACAAAATATTATCTTAATAATTAAGCAACAGTACGACAAATAGTACGACATTTGATACTGACAGTACAAATATTACATACTATAATGAACAGTACGACGAGTAAACGGTACATTAAGAAATAAGAGATACGACAAACTTTAAGAATGACGATTAATAACCCATGCTACAAATAATAACATGTAGATGATTGGGAGTGTAAACATCCCAGGTCCACATTTTTCAGGACTATGCAGACAGAAGAAGGACATGATTACCACCACGATGGTGATGACCATAAGAAAACACGTTTCCATCCGCTTCGCCATTTTGCCGGGGAAGAAGAGAGAATGAATATGAAGTAGAAATTTGAGAGATGAGTTAGAATTTGATGTGAGATTTTATGGAAGAAATGAGAGGTATTTATAGAATGAAAAGAAGGATAGAGACGTTGGGGAATGAAGTGATTCCGTACAAAAAAGGAAAATTTGAGTGGAAGTGGGATTTGAAAGAAAGTGTATGGTAGGGTTTGAAAAAAGAGATGTATAGAATAAAGTTAGGATTTGATTTTGAAAGAAAGAGAAAGAAAGAGATTTTGAAAATAATAGAATATAGTACAAAAATTAGTAGGAAACAAAAGTTAATAATAATTTACTTGTTACCAGTACAGTCTGAATCCCCGGACTCTGCGCCTGCAAAAAGATTTAGTTCTGTACCAATTGCGTCAGTACTATTTATCTGTAAATAAATCTCAAATAAATAGCGTGTGTGAAGTAATAAACAGTATTTGGCGTTTGTGTAAGAATAAATTCAACAGCGAGCCAAAATACCGTATAAGAAAAATTCTAAAAACCAAGTATTCATAAATCAGGATATTTATGGAATAAAAATCCAAGATTGTGAAACTCCCAATTTTTAGACAGAAGTCTGTTGCCTTCCTTTTTTTTTTTGAAAAAAAGATGCGGGCAAATTTTAGGGTATAACAGTTGCCCTATTCAATCTTCTTAAACCTGAAGAGACTGTTCGGAATCTGAAGGTAGAAGATGATTGAATATTTTAGATGCCCTGAAAATTTGCACTTACCTCCACCGGTTGTGATGTTGGAATTTGTCTTTGAATGTTGTCTGAGACATGTTGTTGGAAGATTGGAACATTACCTGAGATGGGCTTTCAAATGCCACCTGGCAAATGTGTTGATGGTTTGTTCATCATAATGAATCCATTGATTATATCTTGATGAAGGATTTGAAAACCTCTGCGTTGACTGTTTCGGAACCGTCCGAGGTTACTGCTTTAAGTCTTGGAGGCTGATCGTTACGGAACTGTCCAAAGTTTTTCCGCTTTAGATTTTGAAAGTTGATCATTGTGGAACCGTCTGAGGTATCAACTTTAGATCTTTGATAGTAGATCGTTCTGGAACCGTCTGAGGTATCAGCTTTAGATCTTTGATGGTAGATCGTTCTGGAACCGTCTGAGGTATCAGCTTTAGATCTTTGATGGTAGATCATTAGGGAACCGTCTGAGGTATCGACTTAGATCTATGTTGGTATGTTTTTGAGTTGATAGGTGATTTGGAAAGAGAGATCTCTTCAGAATGAATCTTCGGCTTGATTATATCTGAGAGAAATGTCCGTTTGAATAGAATCTAGGGGAACACTGCATGTGATTGAGAACATCTTTGCTGAAGACATCCGTCTGCCTGAAAAAATCAAGTTAGTGATATGCAATGCTTATGATGTATGTAATGTATGCGTTTGTCATGATACACTATATGTTGTGTATGAATATGTGTATGATGTATGACGTATGATGTATGATATATGATGTATGATGTATGACTTATGTAGTCTTGAGCGTATCAAGCTTCTGGTTGGGAAAATAAATGAAGGCATTGTGATCGTTGATGATTTTTTTGTCGTCTTGTTTGAGTACCCTCGGCTGGGGACCTTCTTTGAGAACCAGGGTGCTCTGTTGAAGGATCTTTAACTGCTGCTCGGGGATGAAAAATAATTTGAAAATTCTGACTTTGATGCCCTTTAAAGTGGGAATGAAGAAGATGCATAATCCTCCGATGCACTATTTGACCAAGTCTTGGTGTGGAGATCACACCTTCTAGGGATAGCAATCTGGAACAGCCCTGCTGGGGAATAAGATTTCTCGAATCACTTTGTTGGAGAGAAAAATCTCTTTGAGGAATTTGCTGAGAAATGCACTTCTGTTGGTGATTTTTCTTCTGATGTTGGTTTCGGGATGATGTCTGAATGATTGGGACATTACCTGAATGCTATTCCTGTTTTTCCTGGTAAACATCAATCATATTCAAATGCACATGTTCATTCAAAATTATCATTGGGACGTTTACGTATTCAAAACAGAAAAAGTGAAAATGTTAATTTTTTAGCCTGAGCTGCATTGATTTTTTGAAAAAGAGCCATGATAGGCTGGTTAGTACAAGGAGACAAAAATCCTAGTAGTAGGAAATTGTCATAAAGCTTTGAAAAGTATATAAAGAGAAATAGCTATGTGAAAACAATCCAGTCAAGTTTCAATTCTGCTATTGCCAATCTGTCTTCGAGCATCTCATCCCTCACTTGTTGGAAGAAAGTAATTGGACTGATCGGTGTCTTTAATGTGTCGAACCTTGAAGATGAGTAGGCAGCTGAACGGAACATAGTTGTACACTTTATTCCCTAACTTTTGCCTAGGCTGCCTTTTCAGGTTTTCAGCCTACCGGGATGATATTTATTTAGTCTCTAATTTTTGCCTGGATCGCCTTTTCAGGTTTTCAATCCACCGAGACACTCATTTTTGCCTAAGTTGCCCTTTCAGGTTTTCAACTTAGCGAGCTGTTCTTTAAGCGAAGTACTTTTTGACTCTGTCCGCATTCACAGGGTGTGGGAAATCCTCGCCATCCATAGTGGTAAGCAACATGGCTCCGCCGGAGAATATTTTCTTGATTACAAACGGTCCCTCATAAGTGGGAGTCCACTTGCCCCTGGGGTCACCTTATGGTAGGATGATGCGTTTGACAACCAAACCACCGGCTTGGTATGCCTGACTCTTGACTTTCTTGTTGAAGGCTTTGATCATACGCTTTTGGTACAACTGACCATGACAAATAGCTGCGAGCCTCTTCTCATCAATCAAGTTTATCTGGTCCAATCGAGTCTGAATCCAATCGTCTTCATCTAGATCGGCTTCTTTCATAATCCTTAGGGAAGGAATCTGAATTTCAATTGGAAGAACTGCCTCCATACCATAGACTAAGGAAAATGGAGTTGCCCCTGTTGAAGTACACGCAGATGTGCGATAACCATGAAGAGCAAAAGGTAACATCTCATGCCAGTCTTTGTAGGTTACTGTCATCTTTTGTATGATTTTCTATATGTTCTTATTGGCAGCTTCCACCGCGCCATTCATCTTTGGTCGATATGGAGAGGAATTATGATGTTTGATCTTGAACTATGTGCAGAGTTCAGTAATCACTCTGTTGTTTAAATTTGTGCCATTGTCTGTGATGATCCTTTCAGAGATGCCATACCGACAAATGAGATTGTGCTTGATAAACCGTGCTACAACATTCTTGGTAACTGAAGCAAACGAGGCTGCCTCTACCCATTTTGTGAAGTAGTCAATAGCGACTAGGATAAAACGATGTCCGTTGGAGGCAGTAGGCTTGATTTCTCCAATCATATCAATACCCCACATTGCAAAAGGCCACAGAGCCGTCAGGACATTCAACGGGACTAGAGGTACATGTACTTTGTCGGCATATATCTGGCATTTGTGATAGGTTTTGGAGTGATGATGGCAGTCTGTCTCCATGGCAGACCAATAATAACCTGCTCTTAAGATCTTTTTAGCCATTGTATGTCCACTTGAATGAGTACCAAAGGCACCATCGTGTGTGTCTTCCATAATCTGTTCTGCTTCTTTCTTGTTTACACAACGAAGCAAAGTCGAGTCATGGTTGCGTTTGTATAGGGTTCCATTACTTAGAAAGAATTTGGCAGCAAATCTTCTTAGAAACTTTCTGTCGTTAATGGATGCCCCTTCAGGGTACTCCTGAGCTTCGAGATATCTTTTTACTTCATGGAACCATGGTTTTTCTTCCACTCCTTCGGCATCGATCTCATTGCAATAGGCTGGTTCATTGTGTCTATAAATGGTGATCATTGGCGCCTCATTGTCCCACCTGACTTTGAACATAGATGACATGGTAGCTAAAGCATCAACTAGTTGATTTTCTTCTCGCGGGATATGTTCAAAAGTGATTTCTTCAAAGTAAGGAATCAAACTCAGCACATATTCTTTGTAAGGAATTAGATTCGGGTGCTTTGTGTCCCATTCCTCTTTGACTTGATAAATTACAAGGGCTGAGTCTTCGTAGACCTCCAGGACCTTGATTCTTAAATCGATTGCAGCTTTGAGACCTAGAATACATGCTTCGTACTCGGCTATATTGTTAGTGCAGTTGAAACATAATCTGGCAGTGAAAGGTGTATAACCTCCTGCAGGGGAAATGATCACAGCTCCGATGCCATTACCAAGTGCATTAGAAGCTCCATCAAAAACCATAGTCCATCGGGATCCTGGCTCGGGTCCTTCTTCCGGTCCTGGTTGTTCGTAGTCAGTGACTAGCATAATATCTTCATCTGGGAAGTCAAAGTTCAATGCTTGATAATCATCCACTGCTTGATGAGCCAGATGATCGGCTACCACACTTCCTTTGATTTCTTTTTGTGAAGTGTACTGGATGTCATACTCTGTTAAGATCATTTGCCATCTTGCTATTCTTCCAGAGAGAGCGTTTTTTTTCGAACACATATTTTATAGGATCCATCTTGGAGATCAGGAAAGTGGTATGGTTTAGCATATACTGTCTTAGTCGGCGAGCCGCCCATGCTAAGGCACAACAAGTTTTCTCGAGCAGTGAGTATCTTGTTTCACAATCGGTAAACTTTTTGCTAAGATAGTATATTGCATGCTCCTTTCGGCCGGACTCTTCATGCTGCCCCAGTACACACCCCATTGAATCTTCTAACACAGTTAGGTACATTATCAGAGGTCTTCCTTCCACTGGTGGTAACAAGATTGGCGGTTTTTGGAGATACTCTTTGATCTTATCAAAGGCTAACTGGAATTTGTCATTCCATCTTTCTACTTGATCTTTCTTCAACAGTTTGAAGATTGGCACACAAGTAGTAGTCATATGGGCAATAAATCTGGCGATGTAATTGAGACGTCCCAAGAATCCTCTGACTTGTTTCTCAGTACGGGGTATAGGCATTTCTTGAATGGCTTTGACCTTGGCAGGATCAACTTCAATGCCTTTGCTGCTGACGATGAAACCTAAAAGTTTACCGGATCTTACTCCAAAGGTACACTTGTTCGGATTCAGTCGCAACCTGTATTTCTTGAGTCTGTCAAACAGCTTGTGTAGATGACCCAGATGTTTTTCTTCGGTGTTGGACTTTGCAATCATATCATCCACATAAACCTCTACTTCTTGATAAATCATATCATGGAACAGAGCTACCATTGCGCGCTGATACGTTGCTCCTGCATTCTTTAAACCAAAGGGCATTACTTTGTAACAAAAGGTTCCCCAGGGTGTTGTGAAGGTTGTTTTTTCCATGTCTTCGGGTGCCATCTTGATTTGATTGTACCCTGAGAATCCATCCATAAAGGAAAATACTTTGCATTGTGCAGTATTATCAACTAGTACATCAATGTGAGGTAAAGGGAAATCATCTTTGGGGCTTGCTCGGTTCAAATCTCTGTAGTCTACACACATCCTGACCTTCCCGTCTTTTTTAGGCACAGGCACGATGTTAGCTATCCAAGGAGGATAACTTACAACTTTCAGAAAGCCAGCATTGAATTGCTTCTCAACCTCGTCTTTGATTTTCTTGGACATGTCAGGCCTACTTCTCCGTAGTTTCTGCTTAACTGGAGTGCTACCTTCTTTGATTGGCAGGCGATGGACCACAATATCCGTGTCGAGACCAGGCATGTCTCCATAGGACCAGGCGAATATCTCAACGTAGTCTTGTAACATTTGAATCAATCTTTGTTTGACACTGTTTTCTAAATCAGCCCCTATCCTGACTTCTTTCTTTTCTTCGTCACTGCCCAGGTTGATAACCTCAGTTGGCTCTTCATGCGGCTGTATAGTTTTTTCTTCTTGTTCTAACAGCCTTGCAAGTTCCCTAGGTACTTCACAATCTTCCTCACTTTCGTCCTCAGTTTGGTAGATCGGATTTTCAAAGTCATGATTGGCAATAGCAGAATCGTTATCAACAGGATCCAGGGTGAATGTGAATCTGCATTTATTCATGTGGGTGTGTGTAAGAACACATAGCTATTTGAAAAATGAATAAAGCAAAGAAAGAAAAAAGATCACAAAATTTGAATATGCAAACGTCCCATGATTTTATTGAATGAGCATGATCATGATATGACAAACCCTTATAAAAGGACCAGTGTGCTTCGGGCAAGGCACACGGCTTTCAAGTTCATGGTTCGATAGTACAGGAACCATTTTTATTTTTGAACATATAGACAGTGAAAACAGGAAAATGAATTTACTCCTGATCAAAGGAGATGACATCTTCAGCTTCCCAGTTGTTCAACCCATGTTGTGAGCGGGGAATATCCAGTTGCCCCAGTTGCAGTTTTCTTCTGTGTCTCCCACAACATTGACTTCTTTAGTGACGAGATGAGCTGTTGATCCTTCAGGATGAGCAAGATGCTCTGTTGGATATGAGGATCCAGGTTGAGGTATCTCTGTTGGTTGAGAGAGATACTCGATAAGGCCGTCCCATCCAGTCGGGATGACGTCTTGGATAGAGACTTGTGCATTCTGCTGAGTAGTGTACTGTGACAGAAAATAACCCTCGTTATTTGGTATCTCCCAGGCTTCTCCAGGAGTGAAATTGTCTTTGCAATGTTCATCCCATCCAGTTGGGACAATGTCTTCAATGGCGACTTGTGAGCTCGGAGGAGCGGAATATTTCACCATAAAGTCATATTTGCCACTTGGTTCTCCCAAAGTGTCCCAAACTTCCTTTGGACTAGGTGGACCTTGGTATTGCTCAGTGATGGAACTTGTGAAACTTTTGTGATCCTCGAACTCATTATCCCATCCAGTCGGGACAATGTCTTCGATGGCAATCGAAAAACTCGGAGGAGCAGTATACTTTACCATAAAGTCATACTTGCCACTTGGTTCTCCCAGAGTGTCCCAAACTTCCTTTGATACAGGTGGAACTCCATTGGGATATTGTTGAACCATTCCATCGTCTTCAATAGCATTTACTTCTTGGCTGATGAAATGTGCCATTAACCCTCCAGAATGAAGACTTTGATTGTTCTTCTGAGTTCCATTAGCATAGCCCAAACCCAGCTTGTCGAATTTGTAAGGCACATCAATGAGTTATCCCCATGATGTGCCACCACCTTCTTCGATCACAGCTTTAGCATCTTAGAGAGAAGCCATAGTTGGAGTTATTTTTGTAGCAGGAGTAGTAGAAATGTGCTTGGCAGTAGAGACATCAAGAGAGACCACCTCAAAAGCTTGGCAGGGAGTTTCGATGAATTCTCCATCCATCTCAACATACTTGGAGTTACTCAGGTGGCTAACCACATATTCTTCTTCACCATGGACTGTGACGATCTTGCCTTTTACTGGATACTTTAACTTCTGATGCAGGGTAGAAGTTACAGCGTTTGCCCCATGTATCCAAGGGCGTCCTAGTAAACAGGAGTATGTTGGATGAATATCCATCACAGAAAAGGTAGAATCAAAGACCTGAGAGCCCACTCTGATTGGGAGCCTAATTTCTCCATATACCGTTCTTGTCGACCCATCGAAGGCTCTTACCACCACATCACTTGGTTGTAACATAACTCCTTCAAAGTCAAGCTTTTCCAGTACTACTTTTGGTAATACGTTTAACGAGGAACCATTGTCTACCAGCACATGAGACAAAGTGGCGCCGTTACATTCAATAGAGATGTGCAGGGCTTTGTTGTGATTTTTCCCAGCAGGGGCTAAATCAGCATCGGAGAAACCGAGACCGTTGTGCACTGTAAGACTAGCAACGCAATTTTCAAATTGGTTGATTGAAATCTCCTGTGGTACATGGGCAGCTTTCAAGAATTTCATTAAAGCTTTAGCATGAGCTTCTGAATACTTTAGCAAAGATAGCATTGAGATCTTTGAAGCAGTGTGCCCCAGTTGTTCGACAATATTGTAATCACTTTTGCAGATGATTTTCAATATTTCCTCCATTTCTTGCCTCGAAGGATCTTCAACAAGGACTTCAACGGGTACTTGAGCTGGTTCGGTCAGTGGCTCTTTGCCTCGAGCATTGACATCTTGATTAGAAACTGGGACCTGGACTGGAGTAGTAGCAACATTTGGAGAAATTTCTGGCGAAAAGATCCTTCCACTTCTCGTAATCTTACTAGTCCCCACAATATTGTCAACAGTTGGATTTACGGCCTCCTTTTGTTTAACTCCATGGACATAAATTTCAGTGTCATATTTCCACGGGACAGCTTTGTCGGTGGAATATGGAAATGGAGTTGGATTGGTAATGATCACAGATGCTACTCTGGGTGCAGCAGAAATTTTAAAGGGAGCTTTGGTAGGGATTTTCAATGGTATGTTAGAAACCACTGAAACGTCCTCTATTCTCATCCCGTTTGCAAAAACTTCGCATAAATCGTCCATAGAAGGGAGCCTTTCAAACATAATGACACGGCGATCCATCCATTTTTGAATTCCCATTCTCAAATTCTCACAACCATTGGGTAGGTGTGCACAATAAAAGCAATCAGGGTCACAACCTGGAAAGTAACCAGCTTGGATTAGCTTTCTTTTAACTTCAAGGAGCGGAGTTGACAATTCTCTCACATCATAGATATAAACAGTGTCTATGATAGCATTAACAGTCTTGTCGTGCTTTGGCATAGGTGCAGTGATGACATTTGGAGTTTCTGGAGGATCGAACTCAATTTCCCCAACATCTATCATGTCTTGGATTTTGTTCTTCAGAGCCCAACAGTGATCTGCGTCATGTCCTGGACAATCGGAATGGTATGCACATGTTGCGTCAGGGCGGTAACTAGGAGATGAAGTGTTGACATTCTTCGGAGGATCTTTCAATATAATCAATTTTGCCTTTAACAAGTGTTGCAATGCTTGAGAGATTGGCATATTGATTTTAGTGAAATTCCTTCTCGGTGCGTCGGGTCGACGCGTATACTTCGGCAGTTGATCTTTTTGAGGTGCAGATGCAGAGATCAAGACAGCCCCTATAGATTGGTGATGTTCACTTTTGCGACTTTTCTGATTTTGCATTGTATTGACCTCATTTTTCCCACCAATGGGTCTCTTTGCAGTACCAGAGGAAGAACCTACTTGAATTTTTCCATTTCAAATGCCACTTTCGACACGCTCTCCAGTCAATATTAGGTCAGTGAAACCTGATGATGAGCTTCCCAGCAAATGACTATAGAACGGGCCAGTTAAAGTGCCCATGAACATGTCAACTAGCTCGCGATCAGATAAGGGTGGTTGAACGCTTCCAGCCAAATCTCTCCACTTTTGCGCATATTCTTTGAAACTTTCTTTTGGTGCCATGGTCATGCCTCGTAATTGAGTACGAGTTGGTGCAAGGTCAGCATTTTATTGATACTGTTTATAGAAAGCAGCAACTAAATCTTCCCAGGTATGAACTTTTGTACTTTCCAGTTGGTAGTACCACTCGAGTTGTGTACCCGACAGACTTTCCTGGAAGAAATGAATCCACAATTTGTTATCTGCTGTATGAGGTAGTATCTTCCTTACATAGGACCTCAGATGTAGTTTTGGGCAAGAAACTCCATCATACTTTGCAAAGACAGGAACTTTGAACTTTGGAGGGATAACAATATCTGAAACGAGTCCCAGATCATCGAAATCTAAACCAGGTATTTTTTGTATCTCCATAGCTTTCATGCGTTCTTCCAACTGCTGGTATTTTTCATCATCCTGTTCGTCTCCAGAATGATAATCTTCTTCATTAGAAGAGAGAGAGGGTTTGGCAGAACCCTGGTTGCTATGATTGTCTCCTTGTTCACCATCACCGACTATTTCAAGGATTGGTGGTTTTTTGGACTTTTTGACTGGGATTTTGATCTTCCTTTTCAGGTGACTCAAGCCTACAGATCCTTTGGGCTTCTTTTTCTTCTTGGTTATCAGGGCTTTTAGTTCTTGTTGCCCCTTTGCTAGTTCCAGAATTGCTACCTGAACTTGGGCGTTCTGTGCTTCGAGATTCTTGATGCTTGTTTCGGATTCCATCTCTTCTAACTGAAATAAACAGCGAGGAGATGAGAAACCCATCATGTGAACCTGTTATGCAATGTTTATGAATGAAATGTATATGCAATGTTTATGAATGAAATGTATATGCAATGTTTATGAATGAAATGTATATGCAATGTTTTCAAGGATCTTAGAATTTATATTTGTTAAAACAAAAGAAAAACAAACATTTGTTAGTCAAACAATTTATTTCTCTTTTTTTTCTTTATTTTTCTTTTTTTCTTTGCCTCATTCGGGCTTACAAAACAGAAAATAAAGAAAATGAAGGATCCCTCAGGTCTCCCATGGACGCTTTCTCTTTGCACCCAGGAATGTGTTGATCTGCTGTTCTTCTTGGAGTTGTTCGGTGAGCTCCAATACTTTCCTCTCATAGTCTTGACAGTGTGCTTTGAAGGTGTCTCTTTCCTCTCTTAGTTGAACCCAAGATTTCTGCAACTCTTCCAGATCAGTTGTCATATCCGGATGTAGAATAACTCGAGGTTCGTCCCCTTCGACTTCTGGCTCAATAGTCACAGGTAGAATAGCGGGATATGGCATGATGAAATTCTGAGCATGAGTACGCACCCATCTGAGGTAAGGTTCCATAGGAATAGAGTTCCATTGCCCTAAAGTTTTGCTTTCTACTCTATATACACTGCCCAACGCATGTATAAACCTTCATCGATGTCTGTGGGAATCATCCTCATAATCAAACACAATGCCACGGATAATCATGTCGTGGGGACCGTTTCTCCGTGCATATCCGAATTGGCGTAAAGCTAAAGAGGGATTTTAGGTGATGCCTCCCTTAATGCCAAGGAGTGGCACATTAGGGTACTCCCCACAATGGTCAATGAGAGTGATGTCTCTTTGAAAGAAGTTGTTCCACCGGATATCTGAATGAGACAAAGACATAATCCTGCGAGACCATTGCATCCTTTGTTCATTTCTCAACACTGATCGGGGAAGGTGTAATGTAAACCATCTAGCCAGTAGTGGTACACAGCACATAAGAGTTCCTCGTTTCTTCATGGTACGAGTGTGTAGAGAATGTAGAATGTCTCCTAGCAAGGTTGGTACCGGGTTACGGGTTAAGAAAATGTTGATAATGTGCACACTTATGAACTGGTCGGGATTAGAGAATAAAACCAACCCATAGATCAAAAGAGCCACAACCTCCTCAAAAGCTGGGTGACTTTTGTTTTTTAGTAGTAATCGAGCTTTTTCCATTAAGAACTTAGCAAGCAAACCCTTGATTCCACTCTTTGTTTCCCAATTGGACTCGATTTCTGACTTTCGCAAGTGTAAGGCAGCAGCAATGATTTCAGGTTTTGGGATCTTTTCTAAACCAGTGAAAGGTAATTGATCTCGAACAGGTAACCCAATCAGTTCAGAAAACTTTTCCAAGGTGGGTACTAACTGGTAATCAGGAAATGTAAAACAATGATGTTCGGGATCAAAGAACTGGAACAGGACCCGTATCATGTCTTCTTCAAATTTTAAGGTAACCAAATGGAGTAGGTGACCGTGCTTTTCGGTGAACTGAGCATTCCTGGGAAATTCTGATATTAAGTCCTTTAGTTCAGATGGTACTGTTGAGATGTTGATTCGGATGTAATCTCTGGTGGCGGGAGCCATTACCTGCAATAACAGAACAAAGGTAAGCTCTTCGATCCTTGAAATGGTTAGTGAAAAAATGATATGCTTATGATGCTTATGATGTTATGATGTCAAACATGTGGCACACAAAAACAAATCAAACAATAGCCTTAGGTTTAAAGGCTTGCATGAAGTTCATAGGTGATACCCTCCCCACTGAAGTTGAGTTGGTTAAAACCTGTCCTAGAATAGTATTCGGGTTCTATGATCCTTGGAGACAACATCTTAATACGGCGCTCAGACGGCCGATCAAAATATTCCTCGAGGATAACTAACTTCGATCAATTTCAAAGCTAGCCACTTAACAGGCCATAAGTCAAGTTCAACTAAAAGGTTCTAAGACAAATTAGTGTTTACTGATATTTCGGAAGCCTAACATACTCCTTGATCGTTTTCAAGGGACATCAGTATAAACCAAAGTATCGCACTAACGGTGACTACCAGATCAACCGTATCGGTACATGCTGTACAGTTTCCTTGGTCTATTGTCACATACTTAAGGTATCTCAAGATTCGGGTTAGAATCTTTCACACAAGCAAAATACCCAAACAAACCTTTGAAAAATAGAGCAATCAAGTCAAGCAATTGAAAACATCGAAGTGATCTAAACTCTAAAGGTAACCCCTTTTGAAAACATTTTGTTTTTAGAAAGTATATCCCCAGCAGAGTCGCCAGTTCTGTCATGCACGGTTTTTTACCGTACCTCTCGTGGAGAGATACATGAACTGACACTCTTCTCTTTTTGCTTTTGTGTTTTTGAAAATCAGAGAGTCGCCACCGACTTTTATTTTATCCAATTAAGGAAAGGTTTATAAAAGAAACAGAAAAAGACCTTTAAGAAATTCTGGGTAAGGGGGTTGGTTATACAAAGGGAAGGTATTAGCACCCTTTGTATCCATGGTTATCCATGGGCTCTTTAATTTGCTTAGCTCACTTGTTTTGAATCACTTTTCTCTTGCCTTGAAATGCTTGTATGTGGTTTCAAATACCTTTGTAAATTGACTTTGTAATGATCCTTGTGCGGATGTATACAAAGTATTTTATCTTTCGAAAGATGTTTTGAAAAAAAGAACGTTAACTTCGTAATGATCCTTGTTTGGATATATACCAAGTATTGTCTTTTTTTTGAAAGTTTTATTTTGAAAAACAACAGTATATGAGACATTTGTTTGTTTTGATTTGAGCAAGCAAATTAGGAGGTCTACCCTAAGTTATAAGGTCTTTTCCTATTTCTTTTAGAAAATTCTCCTTTCACCGGATGTAAACGAAAGTTTGATTTCGCATTTAAAACAGTAGAATTTGATTTTGATTTTGAAAAGAGTAAAAGAGGGATTACCCTAAGAGGTGCAAGTGTGATTGTGTTTTGATTCAGATATTTTATCTTTGAAGTTAGTGACCTAACGCTTCAATTTTTATTTTTGAGATACACGCAGTTTTATATGTACTGGAATTAAAATGCGGAAATGTAAAATGCGGAAAGTAAATCTACGCTATTACATCGATTGTGCGGGAAATGTAAACTACGCTATTTACATGAATTTGACAACCTATACACTTGATCTAGGAATTTAAATTGCAAGAAAATAAAAGAAATATTTTTGGATTTTTTTTTATGATTGATTTTAATTAGAATTAATGCATGATTAATTTAATTAAAATGAGGAAAAAGGTAGAAATAAAATTTAAACCTAAAAATTAAGTTTAAAATATGTTCAAAATGTTTGTCAATTGATTTCAAAGCAAAACTAATTTTTTTGGAATTTTTGAAATTGTATTTGAGAACCATTAAGTTAAATAATCATATAATTATACAAATAATTACACAAACAATTAAAACTTAAAGAGAAAATTATCCTAAATATGTACAAAATTAGCTTATAATATATAAACTATTTTTAATATAAAGAGCAATTTTTTAATGATTTTTTTGATTAGTTAAAATAATTAAAAAGTAAATATATAAATATATACTAATTAATTATACAAAATATTTCAATCTTTAAGAAAAATAAAATATTTTTATGAAAAAAAAATAATTAAGCATTTTATCAAATTAATGGTAAAAAGAAAATATTTTTTATGTTTTTGATTGGTTGATTTTAAATTAAATGCAAAAAAAACTAAAATTATTAGTTAAATATGCAGGGGGTGTATTTAGTAAATCTGGAAAAGAACTGATTTTAGTTCAAGAGAAGCGTTTGGGCCAGAAACCAGGGGTGTGGACATCAATTCGTGCAAGGCCCAGTTCAATTGTTTCTCTTTTTTTCTGAATTTAAGTGAGTGGGGTCCATGTTTTAAACCAGAGCCAATCATGTTTTAATGTTTTGCCACGAAGCCTTTGATATTTTGACCGGCCAATGAGAGAGAGGGAGGAAGCCACCCGTACCAGTCAATCACGCCTAGGTCTGTTGACCGCCGGAATAGTGATTCCGGTCATCTTCTCCGGCTAGGGCATCCTTCAACTGCAAAAAATACGTTAGATAAACACCAAATGAAGACCCTACCCCCTAAATCGAGGTCTGGGAATCCATTGGTGAGGTTAGTTTGGACTGAAAGTGCCTGGTTCCAGAGATTCGAAGAGGAACATGAACTCACGGTTGGCAATGGCAACCTATGTTCTGGACGTTAGAACTCTCATGCTAGGGTTCTAACTTGATCTAATGATCATTATAAACTCAACCATAACCATTAGACGTGATAACAACGCATAAATAGAGAGTTTGAAATCAATGAAAGTTTACCAAATCGGAGAGTGAGAGAGCTCAAGTTTCAGGCCCTTATGAACTTGGCTATTGATCTAAACCTACTCAAACAAGTCCCAGGAGATGATTTATGGACTTAGTTTGCTTTGAAACTAGCTACAAATTCAAATACGAAATTTAAAGTTTCTTTGAATTTTCTTTGAAATATGAAGTGAACTTATGCTATGCCTTTGCTATATTTCGTGTGTGTTACATTGATGAAGCATACCACTTCATTTATAAGCTAAGAAGTGCTTAAAATCTAAGCCAAGAAGCATTGATTGCTTTGTTGAAACTTTGATTTTTAAATATTAAAAATCTTTGAATTGTTGACTAAAGCTTGCTCTTCTTCACTTCTCTTGCTCTTAGCCTCCTTTGTACTTCCTCTTGTTGCAGAAAATAAGCTATCTTGATGACTCATGCAAGAGACAAAGCCTTGGATAAGAATCTTGCATCATTTCTTTTTCACTTTAACTTTAAATGTGATAAATTTAAATCAAAAAAGAAACAAAAATGCTATGGGGAACATGTTTGGATCATGAAAACTTGGCCCCTTTTGGAAAAAAAAACATTTTTGATCAATGTTGATTTCATGCATTTTCCCAAAAAATAGCCAACTTCAACAAAGCATAAATCCCTCAATTTTTATCATATGAAGGAGTTATTGTACTTTTTAGAAACCTCAAAGAGTCCTCTAACCAATGTCTTTGGTCTCATATCAAAATTAATTTCCATGCTCCTTGTGTGTCCTTTTGAAAAAAGTGACTTTTTGTTGACTTTGAAAATGACCTGTAATGTCTTGGTTCATATTTTTCAAATGGTGAATCTAATGACCATGGGACCAATTGCATTTGAAAGATAATTGAATTTCCTTCAAAAATGAGCTTTGGTTTGAATTTTTTGGATGAAGGATGAGAGAGTTATGACCAGTCAAAGTTCAGTTGACTTTTTAGGAGAAAACCCTAATTTTGAAACTTAGGGTTTTGTTGATTTTTGATCTTTCCTTGATGAATTATGATCAACCAATGATCAAATGATGAATCTTTTGACAAAATATGGATGTTGGCAAAAAATTTCATTTTTGACTGTCTGTTGACTTTTTTGGTCAAACGGGTCGTCTGTTGACTGTTTGAGCTGCTGATTGTGCGTCTGAGTGAATTGAAGTTTGAAAATTTGCATAGTGGTACTTTGAGATATATGGAGGTCCATGAAATCCATTTGAGGTCTCAAAAACTTGTTCTCCTGAAAAAAAAAACAAGAAACCCTAGTCAGGGACTGTTTGTGTAGGAGACAGTTAAGCGTACCTGATTTTTGTGCAGTGTTGAGTCTCTGCTAATCATGTGATATTCAGAAGACTTCTAGAACAAAAATCTTGGAATTTTGAAATGCAAAAGATTGATTTTATTGATGGTACAAAACACAGAGAATTGCAATGTCAGCGGTTTTGACTGTCAACTGACTGTTCAGGCATGTAGCAGTTAAAGTGAAAATTCAACAGTCAAAGTTAATTTTTTTGTTTGTTGTTTTTTTGTTTTTGATTTGTGTTAATGATGAAAATTTACTTACATGACTTGTTAGAAAAACACAGACGTAATAAATAAATAATATATACTGTATGCGAGCAAAATTACCGACAATAACCCTGAAAAACATTTAATGCACAGAAAAATAAATATTTAACTGGCAGAAAACACACAAAATATTATCTTAATAATTAAGCAACAGTACGACAAATAGTACGACATTTAATACTGACAGTACAAATATTACATACTATAATGAACAGTACGACGAGTAAACGGTACATTAAGAAATAAGAGATACGACAAACTTTAAGAATGACGATTAATAACCCTTGCTACAAATAATAACATGTAGATGATTGGGAGTATAAACATCCCAGGTCCACATTTTTCAGGACTATGCAGACAGAAGAAGGACATGATTACCACCACGATGGTGATGACCATAAGAAAACACGTTTCCATCCGCTTCGCCATTTTGCCGGGGAAGAAGAGAGAATGAATATGAAGTAGAAATTTGAGAGATGAGTTAGAATTTGATGTGAGATTTTATGGAAGAAATGAGAGGTATTTATAGAATGAAAAGAAGGATAGAGACGTTGGGGAATGAAGTGATTCCGTACAAAAAAGGAAAATTTGAGTGGAAGTGGGATTTGAAAGAAAGTGTATGGCAGGGTTTGAAAAAAGAGATGTATAGAATAAAGTTAGGATTTGATTTTGAAAGAAAGAGAAAGAAAGAGATTTTGAAAATAATAGAATATAGTACAAAAATTAGTAGGAAACAAAAGTTAATAATAATTTACTTGTTACTAGTATAGTCTGAATCCCCGGACTCTGCGCCTGCAAAAAGATTTAGTTCTGTACCAATTGCGTCAGTACTATTTATCTGTAAATAAATCTCAAATAAATAGCGTGTGTGAAGTAATAAACAGTATTTGGCGTTTGTGTAAGAATAAATTCAACAGCGAGCCAAAATACCGTATAAGAAAAATTCTAAAAACCAAGTATTCATAAATCAGGATATTTATGGAATAAAAATCCAAGATTGGGAAACTCCCAATTTTTAGACAGAAGTCTGTTGCCTTCCATTTTTTTTTGAAAAAAAGATGCGGGCAAATTTTGGGGTATAACAAAGAAGCATTTAGGAGAATTGCTTGAGAAGAAATTCATTCGTCCTAGTGTTTCGCCGTGGGGTGCGCCTGTGTTGCTGGTAAAGAAGAAAGAGGGGTCAATGAGGCTGTGTGTAGATTACAGACAATTGAACAAGGTTACTATCAAGAATCGGTATCCATTGCCGAGGATTGATGATTTGATGGATCAGCTGGTTGGAGCGCGTGTGTTTAGCAAAATTGATCTGAGGTCTGGGTATCATCAGATACGTGTGAAAGATGACGACATTCAGAAGACTGCTTTTAGAACAAGGTATGGACATTACGAGTATTCTGTAATGCCGTTTGGAGTTACTAATGCACCTGGTGTGTTTATGGAATATATGAACAGGATCTTTCATCCTTATCTCGACAAGTTTGTAGTGGTATTTATAGATGATATCCTGATATATTCTAAGAGTGAGGAAGAACATGCAGAGCATCTTAGAACTGTGTTAGAGCTGTTGAAAGAGAAGCAACTTTTTGCCAAACTGTCGAAGTGTGAATTTTGGTTGGAAGAAGTCAGTTTTCTTGGACACGTGATTTCTAAGAATGGTATTGCTGTTGATCCTACAAAGATAGAAGTTGTATCTCAGTGGGAAGCGCCGAAGTCAGTGTCAGAGATTTGTAGCTTTCTTGGTCTTGCAGGTTACTACAGAAAGTTCATTGAAGGATTTTCAAAGTTAGCATTACCGTTAACTAAACTAACCAGGAAGGGACAAGCTTTTATTTGGGATGCAAAGTGTGAAGAAGGATTCCAAGAACTGAAGAGGAGGTTGACTAGTGCTCCTATCTTGATTTTGCCGAATCCGACAGAATCGTTTGCGGTCTATTGTGATGCATCGCTGATGGGTTTAGGTGGTGTATTGATGCAAAATCAACAAGTGGTCGCTTATGCGTCGAGACAACTCAAAGTGCATGAAAGGAATTATCCGACTCATGATTTAGAGTTGGCAGATGTGGTTTTCGTTTTGAAGCTGTGGCGACATTATTTGTATGGTTCGAGGTTTGAGGTGTTCAGTGATCATTAGAGTCTAAAGTATCTCTTTGATCAGAAAGAGCTGAATATGAGGTAGAGAAGGTGGTTAGAATTCCTTAAAGACTATGATTTTGGTTTGAATTATCATCCTGGTAAGGCCAACGCCGTGGCTGATGCATTGAGTAGAAAGACTTTACATATGTCTATGCTCATGGTGAAGGAATTGGACTTGATTGAACAATTCAGAGACTTGAGTTTGGTGTGTGAAGGTACTCCTACTAGTGTTAAACTGGGTATGCTAAAGCTAACTAGTGGTATTCTTGAAGAAATCAGAGAAGGTCAGAAAGCTGATGTTGAATTGATTGATAAATTGACTTTAATTAATCAAGGCAAGAGTGGTGAATTCAGGGTTGACGAGAACGGTGTACTGAGGTTTGGTGACCGGGTTTGTGTTCCTGATATTGCGGAACTTCGAAAACGTATTTTGGAAGAAGGACACCGTAGTGGGTTAAGCATTCATCCTGGTGCTACCAAGATGTACCATGATTTGAAAAAACTATTTTGGTGGCCTGGAATGAAGAAAGAAATTGCTGAGTTTGTGTATTCTTGTTTGACGTGTCAGAAGTCAAAAATCGAGCATCAGAAACCATCTGGGTTTATGCAACCGATGTTTATTCCTGAGTGGAAGTGGGATAGCATATCAATGGATTTTGTCTCGGGTTTGCCGAGAACTGTCAGAAATTGTGAAGCTATCTGGGTCATGGTGGACAGGTTGACGAAGTCTGCACATTTTATACCGGTGAGAATGGATTATCCGATGGAGAAGCTAGCTCAGTTGTATATTGAGAAGATAGTTAGTCTGCATGGTATTCCTTCAAGTATTGTGTCAGACAGAGATCCGAGGTTTGCGTCTAAGTTCTGGGAAGGTTTGCAGAAAGCTTTGGGTACTAAGCTGAGATTGAGTTCTGCTTATCATCCGCAGACTGATGGACAGACTGAGAGGACGATCCAGTCGTTAGAGGATTTGTTGCGGGCATGTGTGTTGGAAAAAGGAGGTGCTTGGGATAGTTAACTGCCTTTGATTGAGTTTACCTACAACAACAGTTATCATTCGAGTATCGGTATGGCTCCGTTTGAGGCTTTGTATGGTATGACGTGTAGGACGCCGTTGTGTTGGTACGAATCTGGTGAGAGTGCTGTGATTGGACCAGAAATTGTACAACAGACTACAGAGAAGATTAAGATAATTCAAGAGAAGATGAAAGCTTCTCAGAGTCGTCAGAAGAGTTATCATGACAAGAGGAGAAAAACACTTGAGTTTCAAGAGGGAGATCATGTGTTTATGAGAGTTACTCCTATGACAGGTATTGGTCGGGCTTTGAAGTCAAAGAAGTTGACTCTGCGTTTTATTGGACCATTCCAAATTTTTGAAAGAGTGGGGGAAGTGGCATATCGTATTGCTTTACCGCCGATGCTTGCAAATTTGCATGATGTATTTCATGTGTCTCAGTTGAGGAAATACATTTCGGATCCATCCCACGTGATTCAAGTAGATGATGTATAGGTGAAAGACAACTTGACGGTTGAGACTTTACCTGTGAGGATTGAAGACCGAAGACTGAAGCAATTGCGTGGCAAGGAAATAACTTTGGTCAGAGTGGCTTGGGGAGGACCTGCTGAAGGAAACGTTACCTGGGAGCTAGAGAGTCAGATGAAGGACTCTTACCCAGAACTCTTTACCTAAGGTATGTTTTCGAGGACGAAAACTCTTTTAGTGGGGGAGAGTTGTAACACCCGTATAATTTTAATATTAATTTAATTGGAATATTGAATTAATAGTTAGAATTATTAAAGATTTTGTGAAAATAATGGATAAATAATGGTTTATGGCATTTGGGCCATGTGAGGAAATAGTAAAAGAAGGGGGGTGATTTAATAAACCTTTTACTAATTTTGTTATTATTTTCATAAAACAATTGGGAATTGGGAAACAAAGAAAGAACGTGAAAGATTGAAGGTTTGGGATCACGAGGAACGTGAAGGAGAACGGTAGAGGGAGAGACCAAGAACCAAGAACTCTATTCTAAGGTAAGGGGAGACTCTCCATTTAATCTTTATTATCGTATTATGGATGATAGTATGGATTAGGAGTATTGTTTTGGTTAATTGATTCTATACTCTGGATTTTCTATTGTGTTCATCATTTAGACTGGATCTATAAATGTTAAATCCCTAATAACTGAGTAGATTTAGAGTATGATGAATGAAATTGATTATAGAATCATATACTGTGATTGTTGGGTGAATTCTTGTGCTGTTAGAATGTGAATTTCTGGTTTTGAGACCCAAATCGCAGGCTGTACAGATGAACTCGCGAGGAAGACGAATGGGTAAGTTGCAGATTTGAGAACTTCTGCCCATTTGCGTATGATACGCGTACGGTACGCGTATGGAGGGGACGATACGCGTATGATACGCTCCCCAAGTGTGCATCAGGTTGCACCTTCTGCTCATACGCGTATGGTACGCGTATGGTGTCTGGCAGATACGCGTATGGCAGGCTGATACGCGTATGCATGTGTTTTGTGTGGAAAAATGGATATGTCCATACGCGTATGGTGTGCGTGTTGTGAAATTTTATCTATGCTGGTACGCGTATGGCCAGCATGACTTGCAGATTTTGCTGTTTTGTGATTTTTGAAGGTTAATGGCGTGTAACTTTCGAACTGATGAATCTGTATGATTTATTGTTATATGATTTAATTTGAATGATGCAATTGTATATATATATATATATATATATATATATATATATATATATGAACATACTTGTTAATGATGATGATGATGTATGGGTATAGATGATGCTACTCATAGTATGATGATGATGATAGTATGTTGTATATATGTTGCATGCATTCATAATCATTTGATGAGGGCTGTATCCTAACAATAAGAGGATACAGTGAAGGGCAAGATTCCCATCGTGTGGAATCTGTGCTGGCAGGGCCGTATCTGGATGATGATAGATCGGTCGGTGGGTTTTCCCACTGGTGATGTTTGGTACCACATGCATAGTGTCAGTTTCATACATGTGCATGATTTGTTCTATAACATGATTATATATGTTATGTGATGACTTGTCTGTTTATCCGTGGACGTGTAATGATGATTTGTCTGGATATGAAACAATTGGGTGAATGATATAACTATGATATGTTATTATTTATGATGCAATAACATTGGTTAACTGTGATGAGACTCACCCTTACTTGTTGTCATTTTCAGATTGAGGATAGCGGCGCGACTTGGTGAGGATTAGCTCATAAGTCGGTTTTTAGTTTTGTGTCGGTGTCATGCTCTGATAGATGTAACACTGGGAACGCGTTGTTTTGGAGTTTTGATTATAACTCTATTTATTATGTTGTTTGAAGTCTGATACATTAATGATGAATGTTGACTCGATAATTCAATTTCGCTGTGTAAACATGATTTTATTTAATGAGTTATAATTTCGGATGTTTCAGTGAATGCATGACATGTGCCAAACGTGTGTATTCTTTATTTTATGAATTGTGACACCTCTGCATGTTTACTCTGATTAATATTTGTTAATTGCCGCGGGTTATTAGAGGGGTGTTACAAGGGTCACCAAACTTAAAAGGTGCATTCCTTTTCTTTCTCTTTTTTTTTCAAATATACTTGGATCACTCACTTATTTTCATCGGCTTCCTTACGTAGAGCATGTGTGAGATGGTGCCGACTGCAAAGATAAACTACTCAAGAGCTATTAGAGAATAAGAATTCAAGGCTATGTCATAACAAGTATTCAAAACAATTTCCATACTCAGGAGAATTACAGTGTTAAGACAATACCGATCTTGTGAGCTTTTCCCAAGTCTCCACAACTAACCTCATATTAATCTATAGCCTAAAACTTTCAAAAAAGAATTTTTTTAAATAACTAAAAACAAAACAAAACAATGAACAAAAGCGAAGAAAATAAATGGTTCCCTCCCCCACACTTAAAACAAGCATTGTCCTCAATGAAAGAACATAAATACAAAATAAGAGTGAGAGAAAGGACAGAACACACCCGAGTAGTCAAGGAGGATATGTGATCACATAAACAACCTATGCTAGTGAAGGCTCTTCTACAATCTCTCCTTCCAAAACATAGTTCTCATGGATCAGCTTCGGGTAATGCTCATCGTCCTTAAAAAGTGGTTTAGCTCCTTCGCCTTTTATTCCAGGATCAAAGAATGTTCTTCTAAAAGTAAAAGTGTCAAACGGGCACGTGAAGGTGCTCTCATCTTTCACAACATCAAGGAACCAAAGGTTATGGGGCTGCCTTACTACTTTTGCTACATCTTTAAGTGAGATCCTATGCACACACATGGTGAACTAATATCATAAATGTCATCCAAGGTCCATCCAATTCCTTTCTTATGCTTCTTCAAAACCTGCAAAAACTTACTTTCTTGATCAAAATGAAGTTTAGAAGAAATTTTAACCGGGAGTTTTTCATTCATCTCTAAATAAGCATATTTAAGATTTTCAAGATTTGGTTTCAGCTTTCGGGAAGGTGGTTGTTCAATGGATGGTTTGTTTCGGGCATCCGGGGTGTCGAGAGCTTCATCTATATGAAAAACTTCATTTGCAACCTCATATGCAGTAAGCATATCATTTTGCAAGGCAAACTCAATTTCAGCACAAACAAAGCAAATTTTAGTGTCAGTACAAACATCACAAAAGTAAACATCATCAAAACTAGACAATGATGGAAAATCAGCTACAAACAACAGTTTCAGAAAGCAACTCTATTTGAAAAATAGATTGCTCTTCCAAGGGTTGTTGGTTTGATCCTTGAGCTTGCTGCATGGCATTCATCAAAGTGGCAAGTTGTCCAATTTGTGTTTGCAAAGTCTGAAGAGTAGAATCTATTTGTTGTTGATACTGGAGATTATTTGCAGCCATTTATTTGACAATATCCTCTAGTGAAGGTTCGGAAGGTGCAGAGCACACAACCTGAAATTCATTCAAATGCTTATGCGGATTCTCACCTGCAAAACCATTAAACCTAGGCAACAAATGTATCTAACCAGATTTTAATTCAAAAGGTGCATCAGCTGCGGGATACTCAATACATAAACCATTATAGTTCACATCAGGGGCAGCCAACTGTCTCAAAGTTCTTTGTTCAGCCATGTTATCAACAAACACAGAAATACCAACTATGTCCCAAACAGGCAGAAACAAATAGAAAGAAGAAAAACGATTAAAATAAATTCATAAAAATATAAAAACACAAAATTTAATCTAATTAAGACAAATAAGAATTTTGGGAATTTTTTTGGATTTTTTTGACTTTATGAAAACAGTAAAATATTCATTAAAAATAGAAAAACGATGAATTTGGAGAGTATTGATCGCACGATTTTTTTGCTCCTAGTAGGCAAAAACGATTTACAATCGAACACAATTTTCCAAAAACTGAATTTTTTTACTCTAAATGCGGATTAGCCAAAACCGAGAGGAAACTACGACCTAAACGCGAGAACACTAAACCTATGACTCTAATATCATTTAATAACGACAATAATCCCCGGCAACGGCGCCAATTTGATCCGCTGTCGCGCGCGGATCAAAACGAGTATTTTGAAAACGTAATATAATGACAATGACTCGAGTCGTATCACAAGGATTCTTGTTTGATATTAACTAATAGAAATCTAATTGGGGGGTTATGGTTTTAGATCGATTTATGAACAATAGAGCAAATAAGTGATTAAAATAAATGATTATAAAATAAGCTAAAACGACAATTTGCTGATTCGGTTCCTATCTATCATTGATTATTGTAATTTCAACCTCCTAAGCGGATTATCTATTCCTATTCGATTATAATATCTATTGACAAGCGCAATTGATAGTATAAGTTGTATGTTCCTATTATCCGAATTAAGCAAACGGGATTAAGTTTCATGAATTAATCAAACATGAATTAAACGGACACGATAACGAATTAAGCAAACGATAACGTGACTATAGTTAGGATCATACAACCAATCAAATTAAATCAATATAGTCTATGCAAATCGAATTAAGCAAACAAGAGACATAGATTAATATTGAAAGGAATAGAACTGAATTATAATTATAATAACCTCAAGGTCGGAACCTGAATACAACAAATTGTCTCAAAGAAATTAGTTCTCCATGGAATTCGTACAAGCTTGCCTCATACTTTTCTGAATAGTAAAAACGCGACTCTCAATTGTACGACCAAACCTAGGTACTAGAGAGAACCAAACGGTTTACAGCCCAACTGGGTCAAATACATAACCCAACCCAATACAAATGACCCAAACTAAATAAAAAAACTATTGCTGCAACTTCAAACGCAATTCTGGAAAATATGCGTTTCGAATCTGACTTTGACTCCAACACGAGAATTATATCTCTTTCTCTTAGCTTTCCGACAATTATTAGAACGCGTCAATTGGATTCCGGGAACTCCAGTTATGATCGTTTCCGTGCAGACTGCTAAAGCTGAAAAATAAGTACGAAAATCAAATAACAATAAAAATAAATTAAAATATAAAAACATTATAAAATACAAAAATAAGACAAGAAAATCATGGAAATGTATAAGTACAAACATAGAGGAATGTGCATCAAAATGCACTGATCATATATGTTCAGTGAAATATCAAATCAAAAGACATCAAACTATAATTTTTGACATAGTGCTTATAATTAAAAAACACTTATAATTACATATGAGTAAAGATGACAAAGTGGTTCGACCTGCCATAAACCCGTCAAAAGTAAGGCAAAGCACGACAAACCAACTTAAGTGGGTGGGTTCATCACATCCATCTTGTCTCGTTCCTTAGTAGATTAAGAGGTTTATAACAAATTTTTTTTTCAAATTTTTTGATAAATTTTTGTTATAACAACAAATATATTGTTGTTAGTTGTTGTTATAAAAAGAAAGCAACCTCAACAACTTAACAATATAATTAACAAATTCAACATTTTCAATAATCTAACATTAAGATTAATGTTCTTGCGAAAAACACTAAATTGAGTGACTTCCCTATAGGAATAAGGGAAGCCGCAATGTAGTAGATTTTTGTAGAATTTTGGGGGATTTGGATGATATGACAGTGGTGTGTCTTGACCCAAGATGAATGTCTTGCTTATCCCTCTGTCGGGAGCCCCTCTGTAAGTCTGTATCATGTGTCTTTTTCTTCCATCTGTCTATTCTCCAAGGACCCTTTATATAGGATAATCATTGGTTTAATGGCTATTTAAGTCGTCTTGTAACATTCGTAACCGCCCATTAATGAGTTGTAACGTTCGTAACCGTCCATCAATGACTTGTAACGTTTCTTGGAAATCGGCTTTACTGTGCCGAGCTTATACCCGATAGCTTATTCAATGTTGGTCCTGGGTCATATCCCGACATGTCCTCAACTGCTTAGCCCATTTCGGCCAAGTCCTAACTGAGTAGTCGAATCCGATCTCTACGGATGATCTCCTATATTGACTCGTAGTTTTTTTTTTTAATTTTTTTTTCAAGTGCTCCTTCCATTTTAAAATGACAGTTGTTTTAGTAAATAAAATTTATTTCAAAATGAATGTCATTCTCACTTTTCAGTGTAAAAATGATTGTTACTACTATTTTTCCAATTGTGTTCTTTAATTATTATTTTGTACAATACTTCCAATATATTTATAAGGTTAATTTAGTAAAAGTGTTGTACTAGTAAAAAAATACAGGTGTGCATGTTCCCAGCGCAAGGACATGGAGACTTAGAGGCCTTAGTAGGTTTATAACACAATATAGTGATTAGGACTTGCCCACAACGTTGAGAAGTCATGTACGGTGGTATTTTTGAAATAGTTTAGGAGACCTACTCATGTGAGGTGAGAGGCTATGATGATAACTGGTGATGCTTGATAGCAAGCGTATAATTACATGCAATCGTGTGTTAAGACTATAATGAGCGTTATGCTCTTTAGGGTGTAAAGAATGTGTATCACTTTAGGTATGTCCGTGTGAGTTATGATTTGTTTTCTCTCATTGAGATAATATGTATTTATAGAGGTCTCTAAGACTTAGAATTTTTTTGAAAAGGGTCACCGCCCACTTAATTAATAGTTGGATAGTTGAATCCTTATTTCTATAGGAGTTGTACATCAATTAATGAACTTGAATTTCTCTCTGCCCAAAAAAACATCTTTTCACATGTTTTTCACATGGAGCGAGGGAAATCTATGGAGCGAGACATTTCCTCCCTTTTGGAGACCTTCTATCGTCACCTATTTTAAAACGGTATGAGAACATCGCCCTAGACGAGACCTTTTATAAATATAAAGTAAAAAAAAAAATAGTATAAAAAAACAAAAGTTGAAAATAAAAGAAAGAAAGAGATAGAGGTGTAATTGGGCCCACAAAGTGATGTACCTGCTGGCAGACAGACTGGTTCTCCCCATCATCATCATAATCTCTTTACATAAAACACAACAACCCAGCCCATTGTCTCCAACTCCAAACCAATCCCACTCTCTCCCCTCTAATATATTCCTCCCCACCACCCTTCCCCCTTTTTCATTTCCAAATACCCTAATTCTTCTCAAACTTCAATTACTTCACTCTAATGGCTCAAGAACCCCAAAAACCAACTGAAGATGTGGTCCCCACCACCTCTGAAACTCCCGTCGAAACTCCACCACCCGCCGCCGAAGAAGTTGTAACTGCCACCGCTACCGCTGCTGCTGCTGCTGATGTCTCCACTGATAAGGACGTTACTCCGGTTGCTGAAGATCCCGAGAAGCCGGCTGAAGCTGTGGCGGAGACTGCTAAGCCTGCTGATGAGCCCGCCGCTGAGAACAAAATTTCTCAATCGGTTTCTTTCAAGGAAGAAACCAACGTCGTTTCTGAACTTCCTGAGCTTCAGAAAAAAGCACTCGATGATCTCAAACAGCTTATTCAGGAAGCACTTAACAAACACGAGTTCACCGCTCCTCCAGTTAAGGCTACACCTGAAGTAACCGCACAAGAAGACAAAAAACCAGAAGAAGAAAAGAAAACCGAAGAAACGAAATCCGAAGAAAAGAAGGAAGAAGTCACAGAAGAGAAAAAGGAAGGAGAAGTAGTAGTTGAAGAGAAAAAGGTTGAAGAAGAAAAAGCTTCAAGTTCTGAGGAACCTAAAACCGAAGCTAAACCCGAACCTGAGGAGAAGAAAGTGGAGGAGACTGTGGTGGAAGTTGTTGAGAAAATAGCTTCGAGTACTGAAGAAGACGGTGCGAAAACGGTTGAAGCTATTCAAGAAAGCATAGTATCAGTTGCTGTTACTAACGGTGATGGTGAACAACCTGTTGCTGTGGCTGTTGATGTGGAGGTTCCTCCTTCTACACCAGAAGAAGTTGAAATATGGGGAATTCCGTTGCTAGCTGATGAGAGAAGTGATGTGATTCTTCTGAAGTTCCTTAGAGCAAGGGATTTTAAGGTGAAGGAAGCTTTCACAATGATCAAACAAACTGTTCTTTGGAGAAAGGTAATTAAGATATAGTTTGATGAGATGGTAGTTTGTTATTTCTGAAACACGGACATAGACACCGGACACAACACTAACACGTTGACTCCGCTGATAATTTGAGAAAATCAAACAAGTCAATTCAAGCATAACATGATCATAGTTTGTTATAAGTTGTTGTTATTATTTAGTTACTAATTGATTGTGTCTGTGATAAAAGGAATTCGGAATTGAAGCACTTCTTCAAGAGGATCTTGGAACTGATTGGGACAAAGTTGTTTTCACGGATGGTTATGACAAAGAGGGTCACCCTGTTTACTACAATGTTTTTGGTGAGTTTGAGAACAAGGAATTGTATCAAAAAAGTTTCTCTGATGATGAGAAGAGAAACAAGTTTATCCGTTGGAGGATTCAGTCTTTGGAGAAAAGTGTTAGAAAGCTCGACTTTGCTCCATCTGGTATCGCAACTATTGTTCAGATTAATGATCTTAAAAATTCTCCTGGATTTGTTAAGAAGGAGCTTAGACAAGCTACTAATCAGGCACTTCAATTGCTTCAGGATAACTATCCCGAATTTGTTGCCAAACAGGTTATTAACAGTTATTGTGATTTTTTTAAATATGTTCGAGTTTTTCATGTTTAGTGACTAATATTGATGCTTAAGTTGGTGCTTTTTGTTTGTTTGTTTGTATTTGTGTAGATTTTTATCAATGTTCCTTGGTGGTACCTTGCCTTTTCTAGGATGATTAGTCCTTTCCTGACACAGAGGACCAAGAGCAAATTTGTATTTGCTGGCTCCTCCAAATCTGCTGATACCCTTTTCAAGTAAGTTATTCCTTCTCCTTTTTAAGTGCTTCATCGTAAAATACAAGTCATGTTTTTTAGCCCGTAAGAAGAAAGTTGTTAAACTAATACTTATATAGTTATGAATTGGCTATAAAGTATAGTTTTATGCTGCTATATTTGATATTGCGAAAAACTATGTCAAACACCACTTATTCCAACCGACAATGTTTTAAATTGCCTATAAAGTAGTTTTGTGATGCTATTCTTGGTATTATGAAAAATTGATCTCAAACACCACTCATTCCGATGAGTTGAGTCATGTTTCAGTCCTTGGTATTGCTAGAGGTATGATCATATACAGTAGGTGCAGGCTCAATTGTAGTTGCGTTATGGTTGCAGAGACATAGAAAACCTCGACTGTAGTTCAGATTCCAGTTCTAGATTTTTATTAAAATCTTTGGAAGATGCGGCTGCAATTACCACTTGTGGATGCAAAACCTTTGGGAACATACCCTATTAATTTATCATTATTGATGTCGTTATTTAGTAAGCTCTTATTGATAAATATTTGACTTGAACAGATATATAGCACCCGAGCTAGTGCCAGTTCAATATGGAGGACTTAGCCGAGAGGGTGAACAGGAATTCACTACTGCTGACCCTGCTACAGAGGTTATTATCAAACCAGCAACAAAACATGCTGTTGAGTTCCCAATTTCTGAGGTGAGAATAAAAACTTGTTTGATAACCAATCTTATCATGGTTTTAAATCGCGGCTACGTTTACGCTGTGAAACTTTATACCAAAATTACTGTTGCGGACCGCAATTTAAAACCTTGATCTCTTTATGTGCATATTTAGTATTAATATGTTGACTGTTTCTGAATGATTGAATGTACAGAAAAGCACTTCGGTTTGGGAAATCAGAGTGGTGGATTGGAATGTGAGCTATGGAGCAGAATTTGTGCCTAGTGCTGAAGATGGATACACAGTGATAGTACAGAAGAACCGAAAAATCTCACCAGCTGATGAAACAGTAATTACCAACACCTTCAAAATCGGGGAACCTGGCAAAGTTGTACTCACCATTGATAACCAAACATCAAAGAAAAAGAAGCTTCTTTACAGGTCCAAAACCATACCCATCTCTGAGTAAAAAAGGTTTCAAAGAAAAAGATGTCTGAATTCTTCATTGACAAAGAGAATGATATACCAAGGTGAAGAAGAATACTAAGGGTGTTGTTTTGTATTCATTATAAGAATTATATAACATTGTTGTGAAAGTTATTGGGTGGGTTACTTATATTCTTTTATATAGGGTTATTTTGTTCATTTGGGCTGTAAATTATTTTTGTTTCACGTATGGGGTTGGTAAATTTTATTTACAGTTTATTATTATTACTTATATTTTCAATACTAATGTGGTGTTTTCTTCATTTGAATTTGAATTTGATGAAACCTTTGTTATGGAAGAACTCAATTGGGGTTCCTTTCCTTTATAAAAGAAAAGTTCATTGTTTTTGTTTATACTTGATAATTTACTTAATTCTTAAGTTTTGTTTGGTCTTATCTTTAATATAGATAATTTTTTCCTATAATGTTTTTGGTACTATGTATCTAGACATTTTTATTTATGAAATGTATCTAGACTTAATATGAATGAAGTGAGGTTACTAGTATATTTGTTTTTCCAGGTAATACTTTTCTTTTTGTAACGTCTACTAATATATCTAGTTGTGTTCTTGACTAGAAAGAAGAGCTGTTGTGTTTAGAAGATAAGGATGATTTGTGAGAAAATATGTTCTTTTATTTTTATTTTTCTGGTCGTTTTCATCAAAGAAATTTGAAAGTAAATAAACCGTTTTTTAATAATAGAAGAATAAAAAAAAGGGGAAATATTATTTTTAATTTAGTGGAGGAGACTATCCCATTCAAGTAGGGTCTTTTCCAAGCAAAAGATAGATTAAAGTATTTCAAGGATTAGGATGAATGTACTCTTATATAAGGTTTTCAACTCGAACAAGATAACAAGTAAGCTCTTCAATATTAAAAGCATATGCTAAATCCTAATTCGCATGGCATCCATCTTCGTTCCTTTCATTCGTCTTCGTCTTTTTTATGGTTCATTTATTATTACTTCGTCTCAGTTGAACCTTAATTTCGTATCATTCTTTTTCAAGCTACTCAACTGTCTTCTTTTTGGTTAAACCTTAATTTTGTATCATTCTTCTTCAAGCTATTCAACTGTACATTGTTTTTATTGTTAACTAATACTTTGTCATTTTTATCAAGACGAAACAAATCAGTATCATATTATTCTACAAGTGTCGGCAACCGTTATGAGAAAGTGTGCGTGGTAAATTTAAAGGTATTAGAGTGTTAGCTTTAGCTTAGAGCCAGTCGGTATGTTACTGACACCTGGCAGTTTGTTTTCAGTAGTTACAGGCTACTACAGGTCACAACTTGTAGTATATAAACAAGTTGTGATACCTGATGTAACTAACTTTTCACAATTGAAATCCAGTTACAACTGAAATGAAAGTTCAATCATTCTCTCTTTCTATTATGGTATCAGTTTAGCTTCTCCGATCCATGGACTCACAGCCAGGATCTCCCTCTTCCGCTCACGTTTCGTCTCCGGCGGCGCCGTCTGCGGCGGTGATGGACGAATCACGCCGTCTTCAGTTTGCGCTGAAGATCGCATACAAACTCGACGACAAAAACTTTCATCTATGGCGTCAGCAAGTGGAGCCTTACATCAACGCACACAATCTCACAGATCTGGTGGTTTGTGCGCGTGTTCCTCCCAAATTTCTCTCCGATGACGATCGTCTTCAAGGTATCGTCAATCCTCTCTATTCTTCGTGGCTTCAAAAAGATCAGCTACTCTTGTCGTGGTTGCAATCGACGCTCTCCAGCGAAATCATGTCTCGCGTCATTGGATGCGTTCACTCTCATCAACTTTGGGATCGGTTGTTCAACTACTTCCAAAAGCAAACTCGTGCACGAGCAAGACAACTTCGCGTTGAACTTCGCTCTGCTTCTCTGGATTCGCAATCAATTTCTGATTATCTGCTTCAGATTCGTCAAACTGTTGATGCTTTAGCCTCGATTGGTGATCCGGTTCCGTCCACGCATCACATTGATGTTATCCTTGAAGGATTACCGAGTGAGTATGCTTCGGTTGTGTCGGTTGTAGAGAGTAAGTTTGGAGATATGGATCTAGATGAAGTGGAGATTCTCCTTATTGCTCATGAACTCAGGTTGAATAAATTCAAGAAAACCTCTGTTCCAGATCTGGCTTCGTTGAATCTCACTCAAGCTTCATCCCAACCTCCAGCTTCTGAAACTCCTCCGGTTAGTGCTGTTGAATCTACTCCCTCTGTTCCTGCTTCTCCTTCTCCTGAGCCTGAATATGCTTCCTTCAGAGGTGGAAGGTCCTATAGAGGTGGCAGAGGTGGTAGAGGTAGAGGAGGCAGAAATTCTGGTGTTCAGTGTCAAGTCTGTTCCAAAGCTGGTCACACAGCCTTGAACTGTTGGCATAGATATAATCAACAGTTTCAACCTCAAGTTGCTTATGCTAGCACTCCTTTTGCCCCTGTGCAGTGGACTCCTCCTCAGGTTGCTTATGCTCAAATTCCTGCAAATGTTTGGACTAGACCTACTGCCAGTGCTACACCACAAGCTAGACCTGCTATTACATTGACTCCTAGTGCTTTCATTGCTAATGCTGCCCAACCTCAGGCTGCTGCCACTTGGTACCCTGATTCAGGTGCCTCCTTTCATGTCACTAATGATGCCAACAATCTCCAACAGCACACTCCTTTTGAAGGCCATGACCAAATCTTTATAGGAAATGGTCAAGGTCTGCATATCAATTCAGCTGGCTCTAGTCAGTTTTTCTCTACTTGCCAATCTCACACACCTCTCACACTTAAGAATCTTCTTCATGTTCCTTCAATTACCAAAAATCTCATCAGTGTTAGTCAATTTTGTAGGGATAATCAAGTCTATTTTCTGTTCACTTCTGACACATGTCTTGTTAAATCACAGGTGTCTAATGCTGTTCTTCTGGTTGGTAGAGTTGGTCCTGATGGCCTCTATCAGTTTCCTCCTTTTGCTGTCTCAAAGCCTACTCAGTCTCCTGTCAGTTCCAAGCCTCCTTCTTCCTTAGTTAGTACTAATAAAATAGTGCCTAGTGTGCAGGCTACTACTATTTCCCCTTCCCTATCCAATGTATGGCATCTTAGGCTAGGCCACCCTAATGCTCATGTGCTGAAACTTGTATTACAAAGTTGTAATTTGTCTCATTCTAATAAAAATCTTGATACCTTTTGTGCTGCCTGCTGTGTTGGTAAAGCTCATAGATTACACTCTCCCTTGTCTCAAACTACATATCATTTTCCTCTTGAACTTGTGTACTGTGATCTTTGGGGTCCCTCCCCTCAATCCTCTACTCAAGGTTTTCATTATTATATCTCCTTTGTTGATGCTTTTTCCAAATTCACTTGGCTGTATTTACTGAAATCTAAGGCTGATGCTCTCCATGTGTTCAAACAGTTTAAAGCCCTAGTTGAGTTACAGCTTGGTTATCCTATTAAGGCTATTCAATCTGATTGGGGTGGAGAATTTAGGCCCTTTTCCAAATTTCTGGCAGATCTGGGAATTCAGCATAGGGTTATTTGTCCTCACACACATCACCAAAATGGTGTGGTAGAAAGAAAGCATAGGCACATAGTTGACCTAGGCCTTACCTTGTTGAGTCATGCTGCTCTACCTTTGACCTACTGGGACTTTGCCTTTACCACAGCTGTCTACCTCATTAACAGACTTCCCTCATCTTCAGTGCAGTTTCAGATACCCTATACTCTTCTGTTCAAAACTGCTCCTGACTACAAATTTTTAAAGGCTTTTGGTTGTGCTTGCTTCCCTCTATTGAGACCTTACAATGCCCACAAACTTGAGTTTAGATCTCATGAGTGTTTGTTCTTGGGTTATTCCACTTCCCACAAGGGTTACAAGTGTCTATCTCCCTCTGGAAGAATGTACATATCCAAGGATGTCCTCTTCAATGAGTCTAGATTTCCCTTTCTAGAGCTGTTTTCAAAATCAGCTACTTCTCATTCCTCCTCTTCTCTAAAAGCCTCTAGTATCTCTTCTCTACACTCTCTTTTACCTACTTCAGCTTCTTCTCAATCTACTCCTCTACCTATGCCTACTCCTCTTACAGCTGTCCCTGTCTCAAGTCCCGTGTCAGCTTCTTCACCTGCTCCTGTCAGTTCTGACCCTACCTTGTCTCCTACTGTTTCTTCTTCCCCAAACCTCTCTACTTCTCCTAGCTCTACTTCTGCTTCTCCCAGTATACCTCTCAATGCCATCCCTGTTGCTCACATTCCTATCAACAATCATTCTATGACTACTAGAGCCAAAGCTGGCTTCACTCAGCCTAGACTACAACCCTCTTTGCTGCTAGTTCACTCTGAGCCAAAGTCTGTTAAGCAGGCTCTTACAGATGCCAAGTGGAAAGCTGCTATGCAAGCTGAGTTTGATGCCTTATGCAAGAATCAAACCTGGTCCCTTGTTCCTCTCCCTCCTAACAGACAATCTATTGGCTGCAAATGGGTTTTCCGTGTTAAGGAAAATCCTGATGGCTCTGTTAATAGGTACAAGGCCAGGCTTGTTGCCAAGGGCTTCCACCAACAGCAGGGGTTTGATTACAATGAGACTTTTTCCCCTGTGGTTAAGCCTATTACCATCAGAATTATTCTTACTATAGCTCTCTCCAGACATTGGTCCATCCAACAGTTGGATGTCAACAATGCTTTCCTTAATGGATTGCTCACTGAGGAAGTTTACATGGAACAGCCCCCTGGTTTTGTTTCTTCTGATCCCTCACTGGTTTGCAAACTTCAAAAGGCCCTCTATGGTCTGAAGCAAGCTCCTAGGCAATGGTTTGAGAGATTACAACAGGCTCTTGTGCTTCTTCATTTCACTCCTAGCAAATGTGATCCCTCACTTTTTATATACTCCTCCAATGGCCATGTGGTTTATCTCCTAGTGTATGTTGATGATATAATCATCACTGGAAGTGACTCAAAGCTGCTGCAACAGATTATCTCCAAGCTCAACACTGCCTTCTCTCTCAAGCATCTTGGTGATCTTGATTATTTCTTGGGCATAGAAGTTAAGGCTACCTCTCATGGCTCCATGCTGCTCACACAGTCCAAGTACATTAGGGATCTTTTGCACAGGACCAAAATGTCTGACTGCAGTCCTGTCAGCTCCCCCATGCAATCCTCTTGCAAACTCACCAAGACTGGCTCTCCTGCCCTCTCTGACCCTTTCATGTACAGGTCAGTAGTTGGGGCTTTGCAATATGCCACAATTACTAGGCCAGACATTGCTTTCTCTGTGAACAAAGTCTGCCAGTTTATGTCTCATCCTCTAGAGACCCATTGGGTTGCAGTCAAACGCATTCTTCGTTATCTCAAGGGTACACAGTCTCATGGCCTGCATCTGTCTCCTCTGACCTCCAGCCAACCACCTCCTGTCAAGGTATTTTGTGATGCTGACTGGGCATCTGATCCAGATGATAGGAGGAGCACCTCTGGTGCTGCTATCTACTTTGGTCCCAACCTAATCTCTTGGTGGTCCAAGAAGCAGCCTGTAGTGGCAAGATCCAGCACAGAAGCAGAGTATAGGAGTTTGGCTCAAGCCACTGCAGACCTGCTCTGGCTTCAAACATTGTTCACTGAGCTTGGCATTGCTATTCAACAGCCTCTTGTTCTTTGTGACAATCAATCAGCTGTTCTGCTTGCTCATAACCCTATTTTACATTCTCGTACCAAGCATATGGAGATTGACCTCTTCTTTGTCAGAGAGAAGGTCATAGCCAAAACCATTGCTGTTGCTCACATTCCTGGTGTTGATCAAGTGGCTGATACTCTCACTAAACCTCTTCCTTCAACAAGGTTCCTGGAATTCAGACACAAACTCAGGGTTGCGAGCTCCCCATGAGTTTGTGGGGGGGGGGGGGGGTATTAGAGTGTTAGCTTTAGCTTAGAGCCAGTCAGTATGTTACTGACACCTGGCAGTTTGTTTTCAGTAGTTACAGGCTACTACAGGTCACAACTTGTAGTATATAAACAAGTTGTGATACCTGATGTAACTAACTTTTCACAATTGAAATTCAGTTACAACTGAAATGAAAGTTCAATCATTCTCTCTTTCTATTAAAAGGTAAGAAGTTTTAAAAAAACATTTTTAGAGTTGATAATAATATTTTATTATAGTTTTATTTAAACATTTTTATTATATATTATACTAAATTATTCTTTTTATTAAAGAAACAACAAATATCAGAGGTACTTATTTTAGGAAAAAAAAAAGTTTGTATGGATTATTTGTTAGCTATTGTGAGACTGACAAGCTTTGAAATGTTATTAGGGGATACATGCTTAGATTAGAAGGGCATATACTCCTTTTGCACACAATAGATAGATTTTTGTAGAGGCTAAATTGTTATGAATTGATTGAGTAATTAAAAACATTTTAGAAGAATTATTTAGGGTTCAATCACACTAAAAAAATTTGATGTGTGAGGATAAAGATTATTGGAAACTAGAATAAATGTCCTTAGCAAAAATTAATTCTCTGCGCAATAAGATATCAGTTAACTCAGAAGAAGATAAAATAAAAAAGATAAACACAATAACTTGATTATTTAGTTTTATCAAATGATCAACCGTGTTGAAGAGAGCAGCTCTCTGAATCACTATACTTCCAAGAGTTGTTACAAAAGATTATAAATAAGTTGCAAAAAAATAGTCACCCAAGTTCTCAAAAAGAAATTCTATTTTCTACCAAGTGTTTTTCAATCTCTCAAACTCTCTTATATATGAATCACACATGCCCAAAGTGTTTACTAGTGTTTTTAACCCCCCATAAATATCTCCAGGAGTTTTCCAAATTCTAAAAACACACCTTTAGAAATTTACCATTGACTCTCTAAGATTACCACTAGGATTATGAAACCCATCTCTATGTCTTAAGTTATAAGGTTATGAAGTTTGTGATAGCAAGAATGCAAGAGAGACATATTTATAATTGCTAAAACCCAACGGATCTATAATAAAGTCCAAAACATAACCTATACAAAACGAATCCACGAGCTAAAACAACAAACTACAATTCATGCGAACTGAGAAAACCGAATCCAAACTCCAACAAATGAAAATTATTGCCAGACCCGGACCCAATGTCAAGACGCTGCCAGCCTCCCACCACACAGGCTCGACCATAAGCCTCATTATGTGATATTCCATCTTTGTTGACTTTCTATGATGATTTATGGTTTCTGCAATCTCAAAATATATTTTCTTTTTCTTCATCATTTAAGGTTTTAAGGCATACTTCAACATACTTGCAACCGCGCTGATGCAAATTTATCCATCAACACCTTTGCTACTCTATGCCAATTTAACATATATTGAACAATTTTTACCAAGTTCAAGTCTCGCTTCACTACTACAAAAAACACATAACACTTCATACGCAAAATGTATTTAGTCTCGGCTAAAGAAGCGAGGTAACGAATGATGTCATGAAAAGTTGACACTTAACAGCTTAGTGATTTAAAAATCGAGGGGTAAGATTATGTGCACATGGGTTCGAACCCCAGCAACAACACTTTTATTATTTTCAAAACTAGCGTATCTAATATCTCAATTTGTTTAAAAAAATCGAGGGGTAAGATTATTTTTTTTTAAAGTTGCTAAATTGTTTATCCAGAATATTACATTGTTTACACAGAATATTAAAATTAAAATTAAAATTAAAATCAAATTCCCTAGGGATTTAGATAAAAATTAAATTTCCTGAAGATCTAGATTTTAGATCTTCGAATTATTGAATCTTGGAGAAGATAGAATATTGGGTGCAAGATTATTCTATACGGGTGCAAGATTAAAATTAATATTCAAATATATGGTTTTTGGATCAAATAAATATTTAAGAAAATAAACCTTGAACCCAGATAATTTTCTGCTCTTTCAATCCATCGTAGAGAACTTTTCCATGCGTCTTTAGGTTTCAAGCGCTTCATGTTTCAGTTAGGTTAAAAATGTTAACATTCATCATACTTTTATAATGGATGTTGCTTAGGTTTCATGTGAATCAGTAATGAAAGTTTCTTGAGCATTGATACTCATGAAATGGATGACACAAATTTGTTTAAGGAGGATGATCAATATTCTCAATTATCACACCAAAATTATTTCCTCAATTTCTGACAAAATTCGAGGTAAAAAGTGTATAAGCTTTTTTTAACATTACATTCTTTACATAGAATATTTGATTACTTTATTACAACAAATGCAATGTTATCATAATAATTGTTGTTCTTGGAGAACAACATATTTTACTCTAATCCAGATCCTGTTGGAAAACAATGCGCATATCTTTTGTGCACATTATTTTCAAGTTCAATAGTTTGACTACATAACACTTTTAATAAGTTATTCAAAGGTTGATATATCTTCTTTATTTAACTTGAAGCAAGAATGATTTTCTGCATTTGCAATATCCATCATTGAGAACTTTTCCAAGAATTTTAAAGTTCCAAAATTTCATCATCTTGAGCAAATATTATCAAGGCAAATGCTTTCACAAGAAAGATATATAGTGGTGGATGTAGATAGTTTGTTGTCGATTAATATCTTGACAATATCTCGAGCGTTGTTCCTTTAAGAATGTAGGATAGAGATTCGTTGTTGTAGCTGTGTAACATATTCCCTCTTTTTTTTAAAAAAAAACCAAAGGGAAACATATTTTTATTTTAAATAGAAAAATAAAATAAGATAAGTATGCCCCTCGGTTTTAGAATAAATCTGTGGTGAATGATATCTGTTATTTTTAAAATATTACATTGTTTACACAAAATATTAATAAAATACAAATTCATCGTTGCAATTCTAGATTTTGTTGCATATTTCTTTTCAAAGGTTAAACTCCATTCTTTGTTTAACTTTTCAAAGATTGAGCAGCTTCCTTCTTTGTTTAAGTTGAAGCAAAAATGATTTTTTGCACTCGCAATCTATCAACTGATTACTTTTCAAAGATTGAGCTCTCTTCTTTAACTGATAATTGTTCTAAAAATACAACAACAACATCAACACCATTATGTGAGATAGTTTACAAGGGCAGAGAAAATATTTTGTTCAAGGATAGAACACTACAAAAAGAAAGGAAAATTGTGGTGGTTTAAAAAGTACTATTATGTCTGTTTCAACGGCCGTAATTTACGAAAATGACGTTTCCATTAAACATGGTTTCTTTGGCTGCCGCAAGGGGAAAAAATGGCGTTTTTTCATTAACCGCCATACACCCCGCCGTAATATACAAAGTGAAAAATGACGTTTTTAATTTTGAAAATAATGGCATTTTAAACCACCACAATTATCACTATTTTTATTTTTAAAATAATACATGGCCTTTAAAACAACCATAATTTTCATATTTTTCCTGAAAAAAGACACATCATTTATACTAAGTTTGATATCATAGCTCAAAGTTGTCAATGTAAAACAAGTCAACCAAACATGAGATCCATTGTATCTTTTATAAGTATTGCATTACATATCCTTTAATATTTTTGTGCATTTATATGTTTGATTAGACTAATCTAACATTTTTGTGCCTCTTTGACTAGATCTGAAAAGGTTAATGAAGTTAAAATATTATTCTATAACATATATAATAGCATAAGGGAGAAGCCGCTCCCTATGTGTGTTAGAAAGGGGGCTCCCATCCCCATTAGGTGGAAGAATTGAAGGGAGCATGTGCTCCAATGTTTAAGGTAAGGGGGCGGTGGCTCCTTGTGAGGGGGTGGGGGCCACCATCCTTTTAGTGCTTCATTTAGTGAGTGATCCTGTAACATATAATTTAGTATAATTCCTACCTGACTCCTAATGAAAATTAGTAACAATACTATTTAGTGATGACAAACATGATAATTAATTAATTGAAAACAAAATTTGCTAGTTATTATATTTGACTACAGTAACAGAGGGTTAAGCATAGCAGAAGGAGTTAATAACCATAGCAGTAGTTTTCTAATAAAAGGAAATAATAGAAACTATCAGTAGCAGGTTTAGTAGATTAAACTTTAATAACAGTATAAGTAATAGACTTAATTAAATTAACAGAGACTTAATAATATACATTAGTACTAAGTAGAAATAATATAATTCGTAACCGATGATTAATTGGCCGGTATAGTTGAATTGTCCGTGTAATTACGGAATGTTTGTCGTATATTTGGTTTATTCGGTGTGTTGTATGCATGCTAAAAAATGTGAAATTTCAGGTGACGTTGAATTTTTTTTGTATTGCCGCTATTAATTGGAAAATTTAAGTTGTAGGCTTATGACCAATGTTGATGTTGTTGTTATGTTGTTGGTTAACAATTGTTGTTGTTTTGTTGTTTTCGCATTCATTGTTGTCACATATGTAGCATATTCAAGTTTGAGTTGATGCTCGGTAAGTTGGCCTGGATTGGCAAATATTAAGTTGAAGGCTTATGCCTTGTTTACGCCTCTATTAACTGGTGGATTTTAAATTGGGAGTTTTGCTTCATTGGTACCACATGCATGTGCATTGTATAAGTCGCATTTCGTCTCGCATATTGAATTGTTGTTATTATAATATAATGATGGTCTTGTTGTTGAATTGTGACGACTGATGATGTTTGAAAGTCGTTGGGTGGTGATTTTATATAATCTGATCTATATATTGTTTATCATACACTGAATTATATGGTTCGATATCTCACTCTTTTTGTTTGAATGTTAACCCTATGTTAGTAACGTGCAGGTAATCTAGAGTGAAGGCTGCTTACCTTCATTAGTTTGAGTCAGGGGTTGGTCGCTTTGATACATAACAATCGGGGGGATGAACGCGTATTTTCTTTATTGTTGATTTTTATTATGTTGCTGAATTTTTAAGTTGTTTTCATTAAAGACTTGATGTCTTAAAGTTGTTTTGAGTTGGATAAGATGTTTTGGTATTTTTTGTTGAATTTATTAATCCGCTGCGTAGTAATGAAAGTTGTTTTATTTTTAAAGACTAAACAGGTGATTGAATGTCATTGTTTCCAAGTTGAAAGTGTAGCATCCCATGTTATGTTGGAAATTTTGTAACTCTGCTTTTATAATATTCGTCGGGTAGAATTGGGGTGTTATATTAGTGGTATCAAAGCAAGTCGGTCCGTCCAACCAAGTTGTTGAGTCGTAGTGTCGTTTAACAATCGAGTATTGTTACCTAGTTCTAACTATTGTTTATGTTGTAGTGATAAGTTGAGATGGCTGGAAGGAATGATGTTGCAATTGCTGCTGCTTTGGAGGCTATGGCTCATGCTTTGGAGAATCAGCCAAACACTGACGAGAATGCTGGATCTTGTAGTTTGGCGACTTTCCGAAGGGAGAATCCGCCTACCTTCGAGGGCACATATGATCCTGATGGATCATTGACATGGTTGAAGGAGATTGAAAGAATTTTCTGTGTGATCGATTGCACTCTAGCGCAGAAGGTTCAATATGGTACTCATATGCTAGTAGTCGAGGATGATGACTGATGGATAGAGACTCGTCAGAGATCAGAGAGTGCAGGTGAGGAGATCACTTGGGTCGTGTTCCGTAGGGAGTTCATGAGAAAGTATTATCCTGAAGATGTTTGGGGAAAGAAAGAAATTGAGTTTCTCGAACTGAAGCAAGGGAATAAGTCAGTTACCGAGTATGCTGCAAAGTTTGTTGAGTTGGCCAAGTTTTATCTGCACTATAACGAGGCGACTACTAAATTTTCCAAGTGCATCAAGTTTGAGAATGGGTTGCGCTCGGAGATCAAGAAAGAAGTTGGATACCAAAAGATTCATGTCTTTGCTGATTTCGTTGATATTTGCCGGATCTATGAGGAGGATAATAATGCTCACTATAAGATTGTCAATGAGAGGAGAGGTAAGAACCAACAGAATCGTGGTAAGCCTTATGATGCTCCAGTTGGGAAAGGTAAACAGAAAGTTGTTGAGGGTAAAAGAACTAGTGGGGGATATGCTCCTATTGGCGTGGTTTGTTTCAAATGTGGGAAACATAGTCATAAGAGTATGGTGTGTACTACTGAGGTGAAGAGGTGTTTCCGTTATGGTAAGACTGGGCATGTGATATCTGAGTGCAAGCATAAAGAGATGGTTTGTTTCAACTGTGGTGAAGAGGGACACATTGGTAGTCAGTTTCAGAAGCCGAAGTAGACACAAGCTGGTGGAAAGGTGTTCGCTTTGGCTGGGACTCAGACATCTAATGAAAACAGACTCATCAGAGGTACATGTTTCATTAATAGTACCCCTTTAATCACTATTATTGATATTGGTGCTACGCATTACTTTATTGTTGCTGATTGTGTTGAAAGATTGGGTCTTATGTTGTCTTCCATGAATGGAGAAATGGTCATCGATACTCCAACTAAGGGATCGGTGACTACTTCTCTTGTGTGCTTAAAGTTTCCTTTGTCGATCTTCGATAGAGACTTTGTTGTTGATTTAGTTTGTTTGCCGTTAAGTGGATTGGATGTGATTTTAGGTATGAACTGGTTAGAGTATAACCATGTTCATATTAATTGTTATAGCACGTCGGTGAGGTTTTCCACTCCTGAAGAGGAGGGAGTTGGTTTGTTGTCTGCTAAAAAGTTACGACTGTTAATGAAAGAAAAAGTTCAGGTGTTCTCGTTGATGGCGTTGTTGTCTATGGAAAATCAAGCTATAATTGATGAGTTGCAGGTGGTGCGAGAATTTCTTGAAGTTTTCCCTGATGAAAATCCTGATGTACCTCCAGAAAGAGAAGTTGAATTTACTATTGATCTTATACCTGGTACTAGACCTGTGTCTATGGCATCGTACATAATGTCTGCATCTGAATTTTCAGAATTAAAGAAGAAACCGGAGGATTTACTTAAAAAGAAGTTTGTAAGGTCAAGTGTATCATCGTGGGGAGCTCCAGTGTTGCTAGTAAAGAAGAAGGGTGAAATCATGAGGCTTTGTATTGATTATAGACAATTGAATAAAGTAACAATCAAGAACAAATAGCCACTTCAAAGAATAGATGACTTTATGGATCAATTGGTGGGTGCTCGTGTGTTTAATAAGATTGATTTGAGATCAGGTTATCATCAGATTAAAGTGAAAGATGAAGATATCCAGAAGACGGCTTTTAAGATGCGATATGGACATTATGAGTATTCAGTGATGCCTTTCGGTGTTACTAATGCGCCGGGAGTATTCATGGAATATATGAATTGTATATTTCATGATTATCTGGATCGGTTTGTAGTGGTGTTTATTGATGACATCTTAATTTACTCTAAATCATAAGAGAAGCATGCAGAACATTTGAGATTAGTATTGCAGGTTTTGAAAGAGAAGAAGTTATATGCGAAACTGTCCAAATGTGAATTTTGGCTAAAGGAGGTGAGTTTTCTTGGTCATGTTATTTCAGGTAGTGGCATTATTGTGGATCCATCTAAAGTAGATGTTGTGTTGCAATGGGAAACTCCAAAGTCGTCTACCGAAATTAGAAGATTTTTGGGATTAGCTTGTTATTATAGAAGGTTTATCGAAGGATGTTCTAAGTTGGCACTTCCGTTGACTAAGTTGACGTGTAAGGGTAAGGATTTTGTGTGGGACATTCAATGTGAGGAAATTTTTACCGAACTGAAGAAAAGGTTGACGCTGGCTCCAGTTTTGACATTACCTAATCCGTGAGAATCTTTTATAGTGTATTGTGATGCTTTTAAAATGGGTTTAGGAGGTGTGCTTATGCAGAATGATAGGGTAGTTGCTTATGCGTCAAGGCACTTGAGAACTCATGAAAAGAACTATCCTACGCATGATTTAGAGCTTGCTGCAGTTATTTTTGTACTGAAGATTTGGAGGCATTACCTTTATGGTTCTAGATTTGAAGTATTTAGTGACCATAAGAGTTTAAAGTATTTATTTGATCAGAAGGAATTGAATATGAGATAACAGAGATGGTTGGAGTTACTAAATTTGGTTTGAATTATCATCCATGTCAAGCTAATGTTATGGCGGATGCTTTAAGCCTAAAGACTTTGCATATGTCAATCAATAATGGTTAATGAGTTGGAATTGATTGAGCAGTTCAAAGATATGAGTTTGGTTTGTGAGGTGACACCGTAGAGTGTTATGTTGGGTATGTTGAAGATTAATAATGATTTTCTGGACAGTATCAAAGAAGCTCAAAAGTTAGATGTGAAGTTAGTAGATTCGATGGTTGGGATCGATCAGTTTGAGAATAATGATTTCAACTTAGATGTGTAAGGTGTGTTGAGATTCCGTAATCGAATTTGTATTCCCGATAATGCGGAGATGAAAAGTATGATTCTTGAGGAAAGTCTCAGAAGTAATTTGAGTATTCATCCAGGAGCTACTAAAATGTACCAAGATTTGAAGAATTTGTTTTGGTGGCTTGGGATGAAGCGTGATGTAGCCCAATTTGTGTATGCATCTTTAACTTGTCAGAAGTCGGAAGTTTACCATCAGAAGCCTGCAAGATTGATGCAACCGTTAGAAGTTCCTAAATTGAAGTGGGATAGCATTTCAATGGACTTTGTGACGGGATTACCTAATACTTCAAGAGGACATGATACAATTTGGGTGATTGTTTATAGGCTTATGAAGTTGTCTCACTTTATTCCTATTAACATCACTTATCTAGTATCGAAGTTGGCGGAGATTTATACTAGTGTAATTGTAAAGCTGCATGGTGTTCTTTTGTGTATTGTGTCGGATAGAGATCCGAGGGTTACTTCAAATTTTTGGAAAAGTTTGCAAGAGGCGTTGGGTTCTAAGTTGAGGTTGAGTTCGGTATATCACCCTCAGATGGATGGTTAGACGGAGAGGACAATTCAGTTGTTAGAGGATTTGTTGAGAGCATGTGTTCTTGAACAGGGAGGTTCGTGGGATACGTATCTTCCATTAATAGAGTTCACTTATAATAACAGTTACCATTCTAGTATTGGAATGGCACCTTTTGAAGTGTTGTAGGGCCGAAGATGTAGAACTCCTTTGTGTTAGCATGAATCTGGAGAAAGTGTAGTACTTAGACCTGAGATTGTTCGGGACTCTACTGAGAAAGTGAAGCTAATTCGTGAAAAGATGAAAACTTCTCAAAGTAGACAGAAGAGTTATCATGACAAGAGAAGGAAAGATTTGGAATTTCAGGCGGGTGATCATGTATTTTTAAGATTCACACCGGTGACCGGTGTTGGGCGAGCATTGGAGTCTAAGAAGCTCACTCACCGTTTTATTGGTCCGTACCAGATTTCGGACAGAGTTGGAAATGTTGCTTATAGAGTGGCTTTACCGCCTAACCTTTCGAATTTGCATGATGTGTTTCATGTGTCAAAACTCCGGAAGTATATTTCAGATCAGTCTCATGTGATTTATATGGATGATGTGCAACTACGGGATAATCTTACAGTGGAGACGATGTCGGTGCGGGTCGCGGATCATGGAATGAAGACTCTAAGAGGCAAGGAGATCGTGTTGGTGAAAGTAGTATGATCAAGAGCTGCCGGAGAAAGCATGACATGGGATTTGGAAAGCAAGATGCAGGAATCTTATCCCGAGTTGTTTGAATCATGTATATTTTTGAGGACGAAAATATTCTAAGTGGGAGAGAGTTGTAACGCCTGATATTTTATTAATTATTTAATTAAATACTTTTGAATTATTTTCGATTTAATTGTTGAACTTTTGAAATGTTGATTTAAGTTGTCACGTTGTTAGTTGATTAATTTAGTTGAATAAGTTGTAGATATAGTATTAGAAATAATATTAGATTATATTGTTTGGGCTTTATGGTTAGAAATAGTAAAAGTGGAGAGGTGTAAAAATGAAGCCTAATAAGAATAATAGAAAAATAGTATTCTCATTATATTGGTTAGTTAATTACATAGAAATATAAAAGTGGCAGTAGGAGATTAGGTTTTCGAAGAACAAAAATTGGAACTTGAGAGTGCCGAGAAACGGAGAAACAAAAGGGGCAAAAATCTAGAATTCGATCGGAGAGTCTTAGAGCAACCTTCAATCCAAGATAAGGGTGGGGTTCTGACTCTATAATAGGGTATATGATGGATAGTATGTGAGATTGGGTTTATGAAATTGTTGTTGTTTATGTTTCATTGTTGTGGTTGAATACTAAAAATTTGTTATTGTCAATGAGTTGCTGTTGAAAAATTTGTTCTAGGTTCATTTATGTGATTATTCTGCAATTGATGAAATTAGTTGTTGTTGATGAATTCGTTGTTGAAAAATTCATTGGTGAAAGATATTCCATGTTGATGTTAGTATAATTGTTATGTGGCTGTACTTTATTATTCTGTTGGTCTGAGTCGAGAATGAATGAAAACTGGGAGAGTTTCTGTGCTGTGTGGCTGGAGCAGAAGAAAAGAAAAAAAATAACATAAGGGAGAAGCCGATCCCTATGTGTGTTAGAAGGGGAGCGCCAATCCCCATTAGGTGGAAGAATTGAAGGGAGCGTGTGCTCCCATGGTTAAGGTAAGGGGGCGGTGGCTCCTTGTGAGGGGTTGGGAGCCACCATCCTTTTAGTGCTTCATTTAGTGAATGATCATGTAACATATAATTTAGTATAATTCCTACATGGCTCCTAATGAAAATTAGTAGAAGTACTACTTAGTAAAGACAAACATGATAATTAATTAATTGAAAACAAAATTTGGCTAATTATTATATTTGACTACAGTAATAGAGGGTTAAGCATAGCAGGAGGAGTTAATAACTGTAGCAGTAGTTTTCTAATAAAAGGAAATAACATAAACTATCAGTAGCAGGTTTAGCAAATTAAACTTTAATATCAGTATAAGTAATAGACTTAATTAAATTAACAGAGACTTAATAGGATACATTAGTACTAAGTAGAAATAATATAATTCGTAACCGATGATTAATTGGCCGGTATAGTTGAATTGTCCGTGTTATTACGAAACATTTGTCGTATATTTTGGTTGATTCGGTGTGTTGTTTACTTGCTGAAAAATGTGAAATTTCAGGTGACGTTGAATTTTGTTGTATTGCCGCTATTAATTGGCAAATTCAAGTTGTAGGCTTATGGACAATGTTGATGTTGTTGTTATGTTGTTGGTTAACAATTGTTGTTGTGTTGTTGTGTTGTTGTTGTCGCATTCATTGTTGTCGCATACATAGCATATTCAAGTTGGAGCTGATGCTCGGTAAGTTGGCCTGGATTGACAAATATTAAGTTGAAGACTTATGCCTTGTTGACGCCTCTATTAACTGGCGGATTTTATGTTGGGAGTTTTTCTCCCTTGGTACCACATGCATGTGCATTGTACAAGTCGCATTTCGTGTTACTTATTGAATTGTTGTTATTATAATATAATGATGGTCGTGTTGTTGAATTGTGATGAATGATGATGTTTGAAAGTAGTTTGTGTAACATCCTGATTTTATTAGTTATTTATTAAATAATGTTATTTGGTGTTTTTATTATTTACTTATTTAATTATTATGTAGTATAATAATTATTTAATTAAGTAATTGGTGGAATAATTAAATAATAGATGATGGGCCTAATTAGTTGAGATAGAATGGGTGGCTAAGCCCAATTAGAAAGAAAAGAGATAGTAAGAGTTGAGTTAAGTCATTTTTCATAACATTAGCTTTTGGAGAATAGAAGAGAATAGAAGAGAGTGGAGGAAGAAGAGGAATTGGGAATCTAGAAGAAGAAGGAATTTGATTTGAGGTAAGGGGGAGAATTCCATTATCTTGATTATATATGTATGCAATGTATGGTAGCATGATAGGTATTTCATCCCTCAATTTCATAGATTTTCACATGTTAGAGTTTATGTTGAATTCATGGGATTTGTGCTATTAATCATGTTTGATGATGTTTGTATGTGAGCCCATGGTTAAGAACATGTTTAGGAACCTTTTATGTGTGTTAAATTGTTGTTTGGATGAGTTTTGGTTGGCAAAAATCAGATTTGGGTTGGTGTTGAAGGTGCTGAAAACGCACAGAATTTTGCTGTTTTGGTGTCTTCCGCCGGGCGAGCGTTCGCCGCGCGAGTCAGTGGGCGAGCGAGGTTTTTTTGTGACCAAGTTACTGACTTGGAGCGTCGGGCGAGCAAATTCCTCCGCAGGGCGAAAGTGCCCTGTTTTGCCAAACTTCTGAGCCTCATAACTTTTGATCTATAACTCCTTTTCTTGTGCCGTTCGAAGTGTTAGGAAGCTAATGTGATTATCTATATAATATGATAGAGTTGGTTAGCATTTGATGGTTTAATTATGATGTTGTTATGTAAATAACATGTAATTTTGTATATGTTTGTTGTGAATGTGTGAATTGTGGATAACATTTGTTGATGAGTTATATGAGGTAATATTTGTGAAAATTATGTGGAGGAATATATGCTATTTTAGATGCATTTTTTGTGAAGGGATACTTGATGTATTTTGTACAATTGATGGATAATTCAATGTGGAAATTATTGTGGTATGCGGTATGTTAAGATTGTACGGATAATCTTAATTGCATATGTTTTGGTGATCATTGTACATGTATTCATGGTGGCTTTGAAACATAAGTGGTGAAACTTTGGGTTCACACTGGTGGCTTTGATCCTTGTGTGGAAACATAGGCGTGGCTTTGTTCCTTTGTGGTCCAGAAGCGGTAACTAAAGGTTCATATTTTTGGAGGGCTTTGATCTTGTCCGGAGCTGAAGCGTGGCTCTGGTTTTGATAGAGAGCGATGAGCTTGTTACTTACATGGTACCACATGCATTTAGTCACATTAATTGCATCCGAGTTGCATTATGTGTTATGTGATTGTTTGAATTGATGTGGTTGCTTGTGTGGTAATCTTATTTGTGTGTAGGTAATAATTGTGGAACTTATTCAATTATGAAGTTTGGAGAATGATAATGCTATTCTATGCTATGTGCATTGTACATATATTATGTATTCATTATGATGCGAATTCTCATCCTTCTGTTTGAATCATGTTCATTGTGACATCGTGTAGGTTCCGACGAATAGTAAGCTTGTCCGAGCATTTAGCCGAGGAGCTTTTGGTTTATCTTTTGATTATGTAGAGAGTCAAATGCCCTGGTCATATAACACTTGGGGATTTATTTGAACTCATGTTTTGGTTATTTGGATATTGTTATCTTTTCGTATTTTAACATGATAATTTGGATATGTTTGTGGAAGTCTATGTTGCCTAGTTATTTGATTTCATATAGCATAATTGATTATGTTATTTTGAAACGGTAGATGAATATAGTATGGGATATATTTATTGAAATGGTTTGATTTTAATTATTATTCCGTTGCATTTGCATATTATCGAAAACATGAAGATTTCAAATGTGTTATAAACATGATCATATGCATGCATGAATGTTTGTTCTGGTTTTCAATTATTTTGGAAATGACATGTGACGCCCTTTTGTTATATGCTTATTACTCTATTATTATATATGTAATATTTGGGGTTTAGAAAATGGGTGTTACATTAGTGGTATCAAAGCATGGTCGACCAGTTGGTCAAGGTCATTAATGTCTTTTATTCCCGTTGTATTAGATTTGTGTATCTAACATGATCAATACTGTTTTGTCTGTTTGTTTGTTGGTGGTCTTAGGACGATGGTTGCAGGAAGGAACGATGATGCCATTGCTGATGCATTGAGGATGTTGGTTGAATCTCTTGGTCAGATTCCTCAAGTGAATGCTAGTAATCGGAATGGTGATGATGATGAGATTTGTGCTTTGGGGAGGTTCCAGAGGAACAATCCTCCTATCTTTGAGGGAGAGCATGAACATGATAAGGCGCAAGCATGGTTGAAGGCGATTGGGATGATCTTTCGAGTTATGAATTATATTGATGCACAGAGGGTGCAGTTTGGTACTCACATGCTCGAGAAAGAAGCTGAGGATTGGTGGGGTAACACTGCTCAGAGATTTGAAGAAAAGGGTTTTGTGATTACTTGGGATCTTTTCCATGACGCATTTTTGGAGAACTATTTTCCAGAAGATGTCAGTGGAAAGAAAGAAGTGGAATTTCTTGAGCTAAAGCAGGGTAACGGTACTGTAGCAGAGTATGCTGCGAGATTCCAAGAGTTGATCAAGTATTGTCCCTATTACAATACTATGAATGCTGAGAGGTCTAAGTGTTTGAAGTTTGTGAACGGTTTGCGACCCGATATCAATAAGGCTATTGGTTACCAATAGATTACACGTTTTATGGAGTTGGTTAACAAGAGTCAGATTTATGATGAGGATAGTAGGGAGAGTAGTTCCTACTGCAAGTCTTTGAATGATAAGAAAGGAAAAGGACAATACCGTGGGAAACCGTATGATGATAAGAAGAAGCAGAAATCTGGTTATGGTGGGAAGCCAAGTGGGGGAGGATCTGGTGCTCCAGTTTAGTGCTTCAAGTGTGGTGTCAAAGGGCATCGTGCTAATGAATGCGACAAAAATTCTATTAAGTATTTCAAGTGTGACAAAATGGGTCACAAAGTTGTGGATTGTAGGAGTGGTTCGGGTGTGACTTGTTACAATTGTGGTGAGAAAGGGAACATTAGTACCAAGTGTGACAAACCGAAGAAGGAGCGAGCGAAAGAAAGGTGTTTTCATTGTCTGGTTCCGAGACCGCAGCTGATGATAGGCTAATCTGAGGTACGTATTTTATTAATGGTACACCTTTGATTGCTATTATTGATACCGGTGTAACACATTCTTTCATTTCTTTGGATTGTGCTATGAGATTGAATCTTGTGTTATCTGATATGCGTAGAAGTATGGTTATTGATACACCTGCTATGGGATCCGTGTCTACTTCTTTTGTGTGTTTGAATTGTCCATTGAGTATCTTTGGTAGAGATTTTGGAATTGATTTAGTTTGTCTTCCGTTAGAGCAACTTGATGTGACTTTGGGTATGAACTAGTTAGAGTTTAATTGTATGTATATCAACTGTTTTGAAAAGACGGTTATCTTTCCTAAAATTGGTGTTACGGAAAATGTGTTTTTGTCTGCTAAGCAAGTAGATGAATCAATGCAAGATGATGCGATGGTGTATACGTTGTTGGCAACCTTAGATGTTCATGAGAAGAGAACAATCGAATAATTGCCAATAGTTCGCGATTTTTCCAAGGTATTTCCTAAAGGTGTAAGTGATTTACCGCTGGAACCTGAAGTTGAGTTTTTGATTAATTTAGTTCCTGGAACTAGTCCTGTATCGATGGCTACATATCAAATGTCAGCTTCTGAGTTGAAAGAGTTGAAGAGTCAACTTGAGGATTTACTTGAGAAGAAGTTTATTCGTCCAAGTGTGTCGTCGTGGGGTGCACCTGTTTTGTTGGTTAAGAAGAAGGAAGGTTCTATGAGACTTTGTGTTGATTATAGACAACTGAACAAGGTGACGATTAAGAACAAATATCCACTTCCGAGGATTGATGATTTGATGGATCAGTTGGTGGGTGCTCGTGTATTCAGTAAGATTGATTTGAGGTCTAGGTATTGTCATACCCCAAAATTTACCCGGTTTAATTCTCATTTTTCAATTTATTAAGGGAGTTAAAAATTAGGAGCCATAGGGTTTGATATATCCATTATCAAACTCGCCCTCCTATAAAACTCCTGTATAAATGGGTTAAAGAAAGAGGATAGGGGTGTGAATGACAAATATTTAAAGCCCAAGTTATTTTTGGGTCCATTTGCTCTTTGTCATTTACACATCTTTATCATTTTTGCATTTCCACTAAATAATGTTATTATTATTAATCACTAATTGAATTATTATTGGTAGAATTATTATAATTTTGTTTCTAAATCAATAGGAGTTAAATTATAGTAATATCACTATTAAGATTAATCATTTTTCATTAGGGTTTTATTAATTCTCATTATTTTTATTAGTTAATTAGGTTTATTGTTACCGATTAATCAATTAACTAATTTAAACAAATTAATTAAGATTAATTGGATTGTTGTTATTGTTGTCGTTTTTGTTGGGCCACAAAGAAGAAAAAAAAGAGAACCAATGGGCCTATAGTGGATCACGTATGGACCGGGTAGTGGACCGGATCAAACCGACCCGGCCACTATTCACCATCTCCCTCCTCTCAGCATGCGCAAAACCCTAGCTTCCCCTTTGCACCACCAGCGGCGCCGCTGCAACACCAACAAACCCTAAATCTACATTCAACCCAGGCCCATAGAAATCAAAACGCAAACGAGAATCAAATCATAAACAGAAGTTCAATCTAATCTTAACAAATATAAAATCAAATCAAATTTTTATTAAAGAAGAATCGTGTACAAACTTACAGATCTCAATCAAATCAAATCAAATAACTAACTTAATAATCTAATCTAAGTTTTCCTAATTGAATCTAAACCTAGACTATAAAAGAAGAAGAAAAGAAATTAGAAGGGGTCGGAATTTTTCTGGAGAAACCCTGAGCGCCGCTTGCTTGTTGATCTTCAACCTGCGAAACGGAAAGGAGAGAGAGATTAGAGGGGAATCGGAGCACGTACGATCCAGAAATCAAAGAATAGAGGTAACCTTAATCCAACTTAGCTTAGGATCTTTATTCTGTTTGCGTAATCTTGTGATGGTTTTGTGTTTAATTCGTTCAATGCATGTTTAATTTGGGGTTTAGGGTTAGGATTGGGGATTTCTGGGTTTTATAGGTTCAGTAGTTTGAATGTATGAACTTTCCGGTTGATGTTCAACCGGAAACCTGGGTTACGCGGCGGAGAAATGGGTGGTTTATGGTGGCGCACGGTGGTGAAGGTGGTGTTCTGGGTTCGTTGAAGGTAAGAATAGAGAGAAGCAAGAGAGAAGAGAGAGCGAAAGAGAGAAAAGAGAGAAGTCTAGAGAGAGAAAACGAAATGGAAAATGAGAAAGGGAGTGGGGGACGCAACCGCACAACACACCCCATGTTCGTTTGGAGGAATGCCGCGTGGCCTCTCTATGGCCACTTGGCAGGTGCTGAGACAATGATCTCATACCGCATCCTTAGCGTACACCCCTTATCACAAATACATGCAAGCCCTTCGATTTTAGATCAAGCAACCAGATTCTGGTGGTATACCGTATGTCCTACGCCCTCGCCACACGCGATTCTAACGGGCTAAATGCTAGATTGGGCTCAGCCCAACTGCTATTACACCCCTACAAATTACTAACACTTAATAAAACGCACCCCCTGGTAATAAACAAAAAATAAAATTCAATTAAAAAACTTTGGATTTGTTTAATAGTTTATTGGTAAGTGATTAATTAAAATTTGTTCATTTTTATTCTAATAATTCATCAATTAATTCTTCAAATTTTGGTTAATGATAATTAATTATTTAAATAAACTTCTGAAATTTTTTTGATCATATTTTTAACAACTTAGCTTAATTTCTCCTCAAACCGACTAAATCTATTAGTCGTATTAGACGAGAAATAAAATTGTATGATTAATGTATAACTTACTTACTTTCATAATTCTCTCCTCGACCCGATTGAAACTATCAGTCGCTTTAGACGAGAGATAAGGATACCTAAATTAAAATACAACTAATTTGCTGCCCGCGATGACCGAATCTATCGGTCTGAGTAACCAGCAATGCCAATAAATCTGTTAGCTATACTGATTGAATCTATCAATCACCGCATCTAACAGTAACAAATTAAATCAAGGTTGTACGCCAACCTCAAAATACGGTCACCCCTCAAATCAAATTCAAACTACGATAGGCCATTCAAAGAGCCTCTAAAAAACAATTTCAAATACAAATTCAATCTTAAGGCGTACAACCTTGTCCCCGAACTACGTGGACTCTGATCCTCCATAAGGAGGTACGTAGGCATTTGGTAACAAGGCGAGTCTCCCCCCTAAAATCTCAATTCAGTTTCAAATTATAATTTTTACTTTTTTCATTTCATTAGCTATAAACCTTACCGTTTGCCATAAACCATTATCTTTGCAATGTTAGCCTTTAGGAAAGGGTCGAGGGTGCCTAACACCTTCCCTCGACCTGATTATAATAACTTATCCTGAATCTCACATTACTGCGTAGGGTTTCCTATTCGCCCTTCAGAATAGGTGGCGACTCTAAAAGTTTAATTTAAGGCAGGTTGCTACAGCTGGCGACTCTGCTGGGGAAATACACATATGGTGATTTATTATGCTCCTAAGGCTTGAGAGGGTTTAGGTTTAGGTTTGTGGTTTAGGGTTCGTGGCGCATTTTAGGGTTTGGCAAACTTTCCACGTTTAGGGTTTGGGGGAAGGTTTATCTTTTTAGTAATGATTTTTTTAATTATTTATTTATTTACTGTTTTTTATTAAATATTTATTTGCCATATTTGCATTAAATGTTAATTGTTATATAATTTGCATTATTGGGTATATTTCACTGCTGTTAAGCCTAAGCGTGGGGATTATAATAATGACCAGAGGGGAATTACATCGCCTACGAGTCTTATTATAATTCCACTCAAAGTGGGTTAAATATTCGGAAAGTTCTGATACGAGGCTCGACCTTGTTGAGGGGTGGACTGGGTAGTTAGCTGATCTCTCTGGGAACCAACCCCTAAAATTCGAACCTCATGGACCAATGAGTTGTTCTAAAATCCAAAGAGACAAAAAGTCTCGGCGGCTACGAATGATCCCATGAGACCTTCTAGAACTTTCCCATGGGAAGGGTAGGCTCCCGAGCCGTTATGTCGAACCTATGAACTTAGGGCCTATGTGATTATATGTTGAATATATGCTTATTATTATAATATTATGTTTTTTATAATTATTTGCATGCATCATACATCATATGCATATTTTTATCATGTCTTATCCACAGGTGAAAAAAAAAGAGGAAAAAAAGAAGAATAAAAAAAATAATAATAATTCTTTTTGGTGGAAATTCAGGAAAAATGAATGCTAAGAAGCCTATTGTCCACCTCACCGTCTCAGTGCCTGACATCAAGAAATTGAGAAATATAAGGGATAAGATGTCATCAACTGCTTTGAACAGGTTTGAAGGCCGTTATGGAAATATTTTGGACTTGCTCAAGGTTAAGGTTCAAGAAGAAGCAATCACCGCTTTGATCCAGTTTTATGATCCGCCGCTCAGATGTTTCACTTTTCAGGATTTTCAGTTGACTCCTACTTTGGAGGAGATGGATGCTATGCTTGGGTTTTCAAGAATCAAAAAAGTATTTTATACAGGTGCTGGAAAAAGGGCTGAAATGTCTGATTTAGCCAAAGCTTTGGAAGTACCCGTTGCGGATTTAGAAGCTAATCACAAAACCGATGGAGGAATACAAGGAATTAAAAGAACTTATTTGGAAGCTCAAGCTATGTCTTATGCTCAAAAGAAACAATGGGACATTTGCGGACATTTTTTGGCTCTTTTAATTTTTGGTATTATTCTACTGCCTAATAAGGCAGAATATGTTGATGATGCTGCTATTCATGTCTTCATCTCCTTTAGAAATTCAAATGAGGATCCAACTCCTACTATTCTTGCTAATATTTACTATACTATCCATGATCGGTATGAAAAGAAAAGGGGAGCGATATCCTGTTGTCTTCATTTACTATACTCTTGGTTGACTTCTCACCTTTACAAGGCTAGCTATTTAATCAAAGATTTGACTAGGCATGAATGGTCTCAAAAGCTAAGAGCTCTCAATGCGGATTCTATCTTCTGGTTTGCAAGGAAATTGAATTATGAAAGAATTATTTATAAATGTGGAGAATTTAATAATGTGCCTTTAATGGGAACTTTGGGTTGTATTAATTATAATCCCGTGCTTGCATTGCGCCAATTGGGTCATTCTATGGATTGTGAGCCTTCCGATCAACAAGTGGAAGGACTAATTTTGCATGATAATGGGAAAGGAGAACCAAGGACATTAAAGAAAATAATTCAAGCTTGGAAGCATGTTCAAACAAAGAATTATGGACCGAAGAATATTGTTGCTAAGGAACCTTACACTAGATGGGTTCAAGAGAGAGTTGGGAAAATTTTGCTACCTTTTGTTGTGGATCCCGCGTACAAGCCCGATTCTCCTAATCCTATTTCTCTATCCATCGAAGAGATAGAAGGAATCAAGGCTGCCCTAGAGGCGTCCCGTGAGGAAAAGGAAAAATTAGAGCTTGACATACATCGACTTTCCAACGAAAAAAGTCAACTACGCTTCGATCTTGAGGAGAAAAGCCAAGAACTTCAAGCCGCTAAGGAAGAGAATGATAGACAAAGGAGTAAAAGGAAGCGAGCAACCGAAGGAGTTCTAAGTGCTAACTTTGATTTAATTGCACACAATGAAAGGTTGGAACAAGCGGGCATAGAAATTGCAAGGTGGAAAAGGCGCTATGAGAAAGCTTCCCATGACAAAGCTGAATCTGAGAAAAATCTAGAAGCTGTGGTCTTTGAATAGGACTAAAGATCAAGAGGAGGAAATAAGGAACCTCAAATATGATCTTCAAGAAGCTCGCAATTCTGGACAACAAGAGCGCGCAAAGAGATTAACCACAGAAGAAGCACTTTTACAGCGCACCGATGAGTACAATAGAGCATTCCAAGCCATGGTATCTGATCGGAAAAATAGCAAGTGTACTATTTTGCCTCTGTAGTAATAATAGGGAAATTCCCCGAATGTCGATCTCAAGGACTGCGTAGTAATATTGAGTTCAAATTGTAGTTTAATCAAACAAAAACTAATGATGGGGTTGTGTTTGCAAATTGTGACTAAACAATAATTAAAATAGCAGAAAAGTAAATTGACTTTTTGACAAATATGAGTATTATGCTAGGGGTATAGTGTGTGATTGTTCCTGTAATAACCTTGGATTTAGATCTCTTCAACAAGTTCATAACCTTTAATTACCAGCCCTTTAGGATATTTTCCCCTAATTCCTTAGCGGGAAAACCTTTGAACATTCATCCTAAATCCTAAGTCCTTAGAGAATTATGATGAAATCAAGCCTTTATATTATCAAGAGTTAACCGGTAACTATAGGGTATCCCTAGTCCTAGGTGATATCTACTATAGTCTAATCGTACAAAAACCTTAACAACCGCTGTCCAGCTGGTTGTTAACCGTAAATCAATCTTGTTGGTCCGACAAAGAAAGCATAAAAACCTTGTACAATTAAATTAAATAAGAAAACAAATCTATTGATGAACTCAGGAATTCAAAATCATTACAGAATCAAATCAGGGACACCCCGTAGCATTAGGGTTTAGTTACTCATATTGTTCAAAGAAAATAAAATATAAAATAGAGACATTACAAGAATTGAGATGAAAGTTGATCTTCAATCGCTTCCGTTCATGAAAACCTTCTTCTCTCCCAAACCCTTCTTTTCTCCAATCTTCAATCTTCTTCTCTTGGCCAAAAAGTCCTCTAATTCATCGTTAAAACTCTTCTAAATAGTGCAGACTCACTTAGGTTGATTGGAAGTACCCAAAATGCCCCTTGGGTCAACACTTAATAAAAAATCACAAAAATCAGCAAAATCAGCGTCTTAGCCAACACTGGCCGTGTCAGGCAACACGGGTGGCCGTGTTGGCCTCCTGAACTTAATTTTTCAAAATCACACTCAGCACTGCTAACACGGGTGGCCGTGTTAGGTAACACGGGCCGTGTTGCTCCTTAACTTCAGAATTTGGATTTGCGTTCTTCATGAAAGTTGTAGCCCTTTTCGTTAGCGAAATTTTGCCACCGGAACCGCGTCATTCCGAGTTACGAAGCTCCAGTTATGATCAAAATACTACACGTCTGTCACGATGAGAAACATGCTGAAAATTTCTAGATCTCACACTTGCTAACACGAGCCGTGTCAGCCCCGTGAATTTCATCTCTTTTGCATTTTCTTGGCCACGCTTCATCCTAATACGACCAGTTTTAGGTGACACAGGTGGTCGTGTCAGACCTCATGTAGCTTGATTTTTCACTTCCTTCGAAACTCTCCTTTTTGTACTTTTTCGCATTGATTTGTCTCGATTTATTCCTCTGAGCCTGCAAACAGTAAAATACACAACCATAGCATAAAATGTAGAAGAATGAAGTAAAACACTTGACAATATAAAGCAAAGACGACTAAAATCAACGGTAAATAAACGTGTAAAAACCACTGATCAAACTCCCCCAAACTTAAACCGTTGCTTGACCTCAAGCGACAATTACAAGAGAAAATGAACATCACAGCATATTGGTACTCATACGTGAGATTTCTGTTCCTTTTGATCAAGAGACTGTTAGTCCGGCATTCACATGACGCGAAGAGTTTCTGCAAGAACATTTAAACCCTGAGCTCCTCTTTAGGATACCTCTCTAACTATGTTTTGTACTTAAGTCTCTTTCCGATTTTCCTCCTTTTTCATTAGGACAATCAAATTAAGGCAATGGGAATTTATGATGATCATCACATACACAAGACTAGTCAAGAATTCATTTTTTTTTCCGGCACCAAATGAGCAGCATTTGCTACTTTTATTTACCGATGAAATTTTCAAACTTTGCAGTTATATATTGTCCTTATTTGGACGACGTTTGGGGATCAACCTCCTTTGGGCTGAATAACCGGGTGAGGGTTACCCAACTTAGCGAGCCGGTTGCCTTTTACCGCCTTTTCATCATTTGGTGCAAACTTTATTTGTTTCTCAACCAATCATACATGTATGTGACTCTAAATTATGCCAGACTGTCAAAATAAACTACTCAAGGAGTACTTCTCAAGATTCAAGCACTATGGTACAAATCTACACGTTAGACTCGTCTCACTTTTTAGGGAACCAAGGGTGTTCAAACAAACCCCCTTTCTGTCACATTATTCCGAACTTCCTGCGCTCAACCAACCATCCCTTCATCTCTATATACTATTCCCGATTTCTATTTAGATCAGAAGCTCTTATGAACAATAAAAATTTCGGTCAAATTTGGGAAGAATTCAATGTATGGGTTTACACATCATAATAACAACATAAAAGAAAAATGGAAGAGTAAATCCTCCCCCAAACTTGAACTAAACATTGTCCGCAATGTTTAAGAACAAGCCCGAGAGAGGTGACTCACAGAGGGTACTGCACTTCAGCTGACGCTTTCTAGCTTTCACCCGAAATTCCCCTTTTATTTCCTGAAAAACAAAACAAACACAAAAAGAAATTACGTTATTAAAAGCGTGGGTTGCCTCCCACGAAGCGCTTCGTTTAACGTCGCATGGCTCGACGGTCCATTCCCCTTGTTAGGGTGGCATATATGACACAAAGAACACATCATCTTTTTTCTTTCTTTTGTTTGGTAGCAATCCCATGAACTTAAAGTACTGATGATGTTGCTGCCAAATCCTTTTTAGCTTGATTTTATTGAACAAGGCATAAATGTCTTCCAATACTTTGTCAATTTCTTGTCTTTCATCTGCCTTGTTGTAAAAATAGTTCTTAGGGATACTCTTTTGTTGAAGATTTTCTTGTTGGATAACCACATCTTCACAAATTGATAAATTTGTGGTTTCATCCAAAACTCGATCATCTTCAAGTTTCCTTATGTCTTCTTCCCCATATTTCTGTTTTACCTCAAATTCTTCTATTCTTAATGCATCCTCTTCATCTGATGTTATGCATTTTTCTTCTGGTTCCACATACTCTTCTTCCAACTCTAACTTTCTCCAAATAAACCTATATGGGTAAAAGTTAGCTTCCTTACATTCATTCATAAGGATTCTTACCTCTCTCTTATATGCTTTAAAAATTTTAGTCGCCTCTTCCAAGGTGACTCCTGAATCAGGCGACCAACATGCAGGAGATACAGGTGGCAATGTATCAAAACAATACATAGCTACAAAACTCAGACAATTTGTTAGTAGCAAAGTATAGAAGAATTCATGAAGCAAAAATAATCTGACTTTTTTTTTTTTTTAATTTTTTTTTTTTTTGATGATAAAACAAATTCAAATAAACAAAAACAAAAACAAAATTTTAGTTGACGAGCAACAAAATTTCAATTGAACTAAAATTAAAACTCTATATTTTGGCAGTCCCCGGCAACGGCGCCAAAAACTTGATCGGAAAAATAGCAAGTGTACTATTTTGCCTCTGTAGTAATAATAGGGAAATTCCCCGAATGTCGATCTCAAGGACTGCGTAGTAATATTGAGTTCAAATTGTAGTTTAATCAAACAAAAACTAATGATGGGGTTGTGTTTGCAAATTGTGACTAAACAATAATTAAAATAGCAGAAAAGTAAATTGACTTTTTGACAAATATGAGTATTATGCTAGGGGTATAGTGTGTGATTGTTCCTGTAATAACCTTGGATTTAGATCTCTTCAACAAGTTCATAACCTTTAATTACCAGCCCTTTAGGATATTTTCCCCTAATTCCTTAGCGGGAAAACCTTTGAACATTCATCCTAAATCCTAAGTCCTTAGAGAATTATGATGAAATCAAGCCTTTATATTATCAAGAGTTAACCGGTAACTATAGGGTATCCCTAGTCCTAGGTGATATCTACTATAGTCTAATCGTACAAAAACCTTAACAACCGCTGTCCAGCTGGTTGTTAACCGTAAATCAATCTTGTTGGTCCGACAAAGAAAGCATAAAAACCTTGTACAATTAAATTAAATAAGAAAACAAATCTATTGATGAACTCAGGAATTCAAAATCATTACAGAATCAAATCAGGGACACCCCGTAGCATTAGGGTTTAGTTACTCATATTGTTCAAAGAAAATAAAATATAAAATAGAGACATTACAAGAATTGAGATGAAAGTTGATCTTCAATCGCTTCCGTTCATGAAAACCTTCTTCTCTCCCAAACCCTTCTTTTCTCCAATCTTCAATCTTCTTCTCTTGGCCAAAAAGTCCTCTAATTCATCGTTAAAACTCTTCTAAATAGTGCAGACTCACTTAGGTTGATTGGAAGTACCCAAAATGCCCCTTGGGTCAACACTTAATAAAAAATCACAAAAATCAGCAAAATCAGCGTCTTAGCCAACACTGGCCGTGTCAGGCAACACGGGTGGCCGTGTTGGCCTCCTGAACTTAATTTTTCAAAATCACACTCAGCACTGCTAACACGGGTGGCCGTGTTAGGTAACACGGGCCGTGTTGCTCCTTAACTTCAGAATTTAGATTTGCGTTCTTCATGAAAGTTGTAGCCCTTTTCGTTAGCGAAATTTTGCCACCGGAACCGCGTCATTCCGAGTTACGAAGCTCCAGTTATGATCAAAATACTACACGTCTGTCACGATGAGAAACATGCTGAAAATTTCTAGATCTCACACTTGCTAACACGAGCCGTGTCAGCCCCGTGAATTTCATCTCTTTTGCATTTTCTTGGCCACGCTTCATCCTAATACGACCAGTTTTAGGTGACACAGGTGGTCGTGTCAGACCTCATGTAGCTTGATTTTTCACTTCCTTCGAAACTCTCCTTTTTGTACTTTTTCGCATTGATTTGTCTCGATTTATTCCTCTGAGCCTGCAAACAGTAAAATACACAACCATAGCATAAAATGTAGAAGAATGAAGTAAAACACTTGACAATATAAAGCAAAGACGACTAAAATCAACGGTAAATAAACGTGTAAAAACCACTGATCAAACTCCCCCAAACTTAAACCGTTGCTTGACCTCAAGCGACAATTACAAGAGAAAATGAACATCACAGCATATTGGTACTCATACGTGAGATTTCTGTTCCTTTTGATCAAGAGACTGTTAGTCCGGCATTCACATGACGCGAAGAGTTTCTGCAAGAACATTTAAACCCTGAGCTCCTCTTTAGGATACCTCTCTAACTATGTTTTGTACTTAAGTCTCTTTCCGATTTTCCTCCTTTTTCATTAGGACAATCAAATTAAGGCAATGGGAATTTATGATGATCATCACATACACAAGACTAGTCAAGAATTCATTTTTTTTTCCGGCACCAAATGAGCAGCATTTGCTACTTTTATTTACCGATGAAATTTTCAAACTTTGCAGTTATATATTGTCCTTATTTGGACGACGTTTGGGGATCAACCTCCTTTGGGCTGAATAACCGGGTGAGGGTTACCCAACTTAGCGAGCCGGTTGCCTTTTACCGCCTTTTCATCATTTGGTGCAAACTTTATTTGTTTCTCAACCAATCATACATGTATGTGACTCTAAATTATGCCAGACTGTCAAAATAAACTACTCAAGGAGTACTTCTCAAGATTCAAGCACTATGGTACAAATCTACACGTTAGACTCGTCTCACTTTTTAGGGAACCAAGGGTGTTCAAACAAACCCCCTTTCTGTCACATTATTCCGAACTTCCTGCGCTCAACCAACCATCCCTTCATCTCTATATACTATTCCCGATTTCTATTTAGATCAGAAGCTCTTATGAACAATAAAAATTTCGGTCAAATTTGGGAAGAATTCAATGTATGGGTTTACACATCATAATAACAACATAAAAGAAAAATGGAAGAGTAAATCCTCCCCCAAACTTGAACTAAACATTGTCCGCAATGTTTAAGAACAAGCCCGAGAGAGGTGACTCACAGAGGGTACTGCACTTCAGCTGACGCTTTCTAGCTTTCACCCGAAATTCCCCTTTTATTTCCTGAAAAACAAAACAAACACAAAAAGAAATTACGTTATTAAAAGCGTGGGTTGCCTCCCACGAAGCGCTTCGTTTAACGTCGCATGGCTCGACGGTCCATTCCCCTTGTTAGGGTGGCATATATGACACAAAGAACACATCATCTTTTTTCTTTCTTTTGTTTGGTAGCAATCCCATGAACTTAAAGTACTGATGATGTTGCTGCCAAATCCTTTTTAGCTTGATTTTATTGAACAAGGCATAAATGTCTTCCAATACTTTGTCAATTTCTTGTCTTTCATCTGCCTTGTTGTAAAAATAGTTCTTAGGGATACTCTTTTGTTGAAGATTTTCTTGTTGGATAACCACATCTTCACAAATTGATAAATTTGTGGTTTCATCCAAAACTCGATCATCTTCAAGTTTCCTTATGTCTTCTTCCCCATATTTCTGTTTTACCTCAAATTCTTCTATTCTTAATGCATCCTCTTCATCTGATGTTATGCATTTTTCTTCTGGTTCCACATACTCTTCTTCCAACTCTAACTTTCTCCAAATAAACCTATATGGGTAAAAGTTAGCTTCCTTACATTCATTCATAAGGATTCTTACCTCTCTCTTATATGCTTTAAAAATTTTAGTCGCCTCTTCCAAGGTGACTCCTGAATCAGGCGACCAACATGCAGGAGATACAGGTGGCAATGTATCAAAACAATACATAGCTACAAAACTCAGACAATTTGTTAGTAGCAAAGTATAGAAGAATTCATGAAGCAAAAATAATCTGACTTTTTTTTTTTTAATTTTTTTTTTTTTGATGATAAAACAAATTCAAATAAACAAAAACAAAAACAAAATTTTAGTTGACGAGCAACAAAATTTCAATTGAACTAAAATTAAAACTCTATATTTTGGCAGTCCCCGGCAACGGCGCCAAAAACTTGATCGGAAAAATAGCAAGTGTACTATTTTGCCTCTGTAGTAATAATAGGGAAATTCCCCGAATGTCGATCTCAAGGACTGCGTAGTAATATTGAGTTCAAATTGTAGTTTAATCAAACAAAAACTAATGATGGGGTTGTGTTTGCAAATTGTGACTAAACAATAATTAAAATAGCAGAAAAGTAAATTGACTTTTTGACAAATATGAGTATTATGCTAGGGGTATAGTGTGTGATTGTTCCTGTAATAACCTTGGATTTAGATCTCTTCAACAAGTTCATAACCTTTAATTACCAGCCCTTTAGGATATTTTCCCCTAATTCCTTAGCGGGAAAACCTTTGAACATTCATCCTAAATCCTAAGTCCTTAGAGAATTATGATGAAATCAAGCCTTTATATTATCAAGAGTTAACCGGTAACTATAGGGTATCCCTAGTCCTAGGTGATATCTACTATAGTCTAATCGTACAAAAACCTTAACAACCGCTGTCCAGCTGGTTGTTAACCGTAAATCAATCTTGTTGGTCCGACAAAGAAAGCATAAAAACCTTGTACAATTAAATTAAATAAGAAAACAAATCTATTGATGAACTCAGGAATTCAAAATCATTACAGAATCAAATCAGGGACACCCCGTAGCATTAGGGTTTAGTTACTCATATTGTTCAAAGAAAATAAAATATAAAATAGAGACATTACAAGAATTGAGATGAAAGTTGATCTTCAATCGCTTCCGTTCATGAAAACCTTCTTCTCTCCCAAACCCTTCTTTTCTCCAATCTTCAATCTTCTTCTCTTGGCCAAAAAGTCCTCTAATTCATCGTTAAAACTCTTCTAAATAGTGCAGACTCACTTAGGTTGATTGGAAGTACCCAAAATGCCCCTTGGGTCAACACTTAATAAAAAATCACAAAAATCAGCAAAATCAGCGTCTTAGCCAACACTGGCCGTGTCAGGCAACACGGGTGGCCGTGTTGGCCTCCTGAACTTAATTTTTCAAAATCACACTCAGCACTGCTAACACGGGTGGCCGTGTTAGGTAACACGGGCCGTGTTGCTCCTTAACTTCAGAATTTGGATTTGCGTTCTTCATGAAAGTTGTAGCCCTTTTCGTTAGCGAAATTTTGCCACCGGAACCGCGTCATTCCGAGTTACGAAGCTCCAGTTATGATCAAAATACTACACGTCTGTCACGATGAGAAACATGCTGAAAATTTCTAGATCTCACACTTGCTAACACGAGCCGTGTCAGCCCCGTGAATTTCATCTCTTTTGCATTTTCTTGGCCACGCTTCATCCTAATACGACCAGTTTTAGGTGACACAGGTGGTCGTGTCAGACCTCATGTAGCTTGATTTTTCACTTCCTTCGAAACTCTCCTTTTTGTACTTTTTCGCATTGATTTGTCTCGATTTATTCCTCTGAGCCTGCAAACAGTAAAATACACAACCATAGCATAAAATGTAGAAGAATGAAGTAAAACACTTGACAATATAAAGCAAAGACGACTAAAATCAACGGTAAATAAACGTGTAAAAACCACTGATCAAACTCCCCCAAACTTAAACCGTTGCTTGACCTCAAGCGACAATTACAAGAGAAAATGAACATCACAGCATATTGGTACTCATACGTGAGATTTCTGTTCCTTTTGATCAAGAGACTGTTAGTCCGGCATTCACATGACGCGAAGAGTTTCTGCAAGAACATTTAAACCCTGAGCTCCTCTTTAGGATACCTCTCTAACTATGTTTTGTACTTAAGTCTCTTTCCGATTTTCCTCCTTTTTCATTAGGACAATCAAATTAAGGCAATGGGAATTTATGATGATCATCACATACACAAGACTAGTCAAGAATTCATTTTTTTTTCCGGCACCAAATGAGCAGCATTTGCTACTTTTATTTACCGATGAAATTTTCAAACTTTGCAGTTATATATTGTCCTTATTTGGACGACGTTTGGGGATCAACCTCCTTTGGGCTGAATAACCGGGTGAGGGTTACCCAACTTAGCGAGCCGGTTGCCTTTTACCGCCTTTTCATCATTTGGTGCAAACTTTATTTGTTTCTCAACCAATCATACATGTATGTGACTCTAAATTATGCCAGACTGTCAAAATAAACTACTCAAGGAGTACTTCTCAAGATTCAAGCACTATGGTACAAATCTACACGTTAGACTCGTCTCACTTTTTAGGGAACCAAGGGTGTTCAAACAAACCCCCTTTCTGTCACATTATTCCGAACTTCCTGCGCTCAACCAACCATCCCTTCATCTCTATATACTATTCCCGATTTCTATTTAGATCAGAAGCTCTTATGAACAATAAAAATTTCGGTCAAATTTGGGAAGAATTCAATGTATGGGTTTACACATCATAATAACAACATAAAAGAAAAATGGAAGAGTAAATCCTCCCCCAAACTTGAACTAAACATTGTCCGCAATGTTTAAGAACAAGCCCGAGAGAGGTGACTCACAGAGGGTACTGCACTTCAGCTGACGCTTTCTAGCTTTCACCCGAAATTCCCCTTTTATTTCCTGAAAAACAAAACAAACACAAAAAGAAATTACGTTATTAAAAGCGTGGGTTGCCTCCCACGAAGCGCTTCGTTTAACGTCGCATGGCTCGACGGTCCATTCCCCTTGTTAGGGTGGCATATATGACACAAAGAACACATCATCTTTTTTCTTTCTTTTGTTTGGTAGCAATCCCATGAACTTAAAGTACTGATGATGTTGCTGCCAAATCCTTTTTAGCTTGATTTTATTGAACAAGGCATAAATGTCTTCCAATACTTTGTCAATTTCTTGTCTTTCATCTGCCTTGTTGTAAAAATAGTTCTTAGGGATACTCTTTTGTTGAAGATTTTCTTGTTGGATAACCACATCTTCACAAATTGATAAATTTGTGGTTTCATCCAAAACTCGATCATCTTCAAGTTTCCTTATGTCTTCTTCCCCATATTTCTGTTTTACCTCAAATTCTTCTATTCTTAATGCATCCTCTTCATCTGATGTTATGCATTTTTCTTCTGGTTCCACATACTCTTCTTCCAACTCTAACTTTCTCCAAATAAACCTATATGGGTAAAAGTTAGCTTCCTTACATTCATTCATAAGGATTCTTACCTCTCTCTTATATGCTTTAAAAATTTTAGTCGCCTCTTCCAAGGTGACTCCTGAATCAGGCGACCAACATGCAGGAGATACAGGTGGCAATGTATCAAAACAATACATAGCTACAAAACTCAGACAATTTGTTAGTAGCAAAGTATAGAAGAATTCATGAAGCAAAAATAATCTGACTTTTTTTTTTTTTTAATTTTTTTTTTTTTTGATGATAAAACAAATTCAAATAAACAAAAACAAAAACAAAATTTTAGTTGACGAGCAACAAAATTTCAATTGAACTAAAATTAAAACTCTATATTTTGGCAGTCCCCGGCAACGGCGCCAAAAACTTGATCGGAAAAATAGCAAGTGTACTATTTTGCCTCTGTAGTAATAATAGGGAAATTCCCCGAATGTCGATCTCAAGGACTGCGTAGTAATATTGAGTTCAAATTGTAGTTTAATCAAACAAAAACTAATGATGGGGTTGTGTTTGCAAATTGTGACTAAACAATAATTAAAATAGCAGAAAAGTAAATTGACTTTTTGACAAATATGAGTATTATGCTAGGGGTATAGTGTGTGATTGTTCCTGTAATAACCTTGGATTTAGATCTCTTCAACAAGTTCATAACCTTTAATTACCAGCCCTTTAGGATATTTTCCCCTAATTCCTTAGCGGGAAAACCTTTGAACATTCATCCTAAATCCTAAGTCCTTAGAGAATTATGATGAAATCAAGCCTTTATATTATCAAGAGTTAACCGGTAACTATAGGGTATCCCTAGTCCTAGGTGATATCTACTATAGTCTAATCGTACAAAAACCTTAACAACCGCTGTCCAGCTGGTTGTTAACCGTAAATCAATCTTGTTGGTCCGACAAAGAAAGCATAAAAACCTTGTACAATTAAATTAAATAAGAAAACAAATCTATTGATGAACTCAGGAATTCAAAATCATTACAGAATCAAATCAGGGACACCCCGTAGCATTAGGGTTTAGTTACTCATATTGTTCAAAGAAAATAAAATATAAAATAGAGACATTACAAGAATTGAGATGAAAGTTGATCTTCAATCGCTTCCGTTCATGAAAACCTTCTTCTCTCCCAAACCCTTCTTTTCTCCAATCTTCAATCTTCTTCTCTTGGCCAAAAAGTCCTCTAATTCATCGTTAAAACTCTTCTAAATAGTGCAGACTCACTTAGGTTGATTGGAAGTACCCAAAATGCCCCTTGGGTCAACACTTAATAAAAAATCACAAAAATCAGCAAAATCAGCGTCTTAGCCAACACTGGCCGTGTCAGGCAACACGGGTGGCCGTGTTGGCCTCCTGAACTTAATTTTTCAAAATCACACTCAGCACTGCTAACACGGGTGGCCGTGTTAGGTAACACGGGCCGTGTTGCTCCTTAACTTCAGAATTTAGATTTGCGTTCTTCATGAAAGTTGTAGCCCTTTTCGTTAGCGAAATTTTGCCACCGGAACCGCGTCATTCCGAGTTACGAAGCTCCAGTTATGATCAAAATACTACACGTCTGTCACGATGAGAAACATGCTGAAAATTTCTAGATCTCACACTTGCTAACACGAGCCGTGTCAGCCCCGTGAATTTCATCTCTTTTGCATTTTCTTGGCCACGCTTCATCCTAATACGACCAGTTTTAGGTGACACAGGTGGTCGTGTCAGACCTCATGTAGCTTGATTTTTCACTTCCTTCGAAACTCTCCTTTTTGTACTTTTTCGCATTGATTTGTCTCGATTTATTCCTCTGAGCCTGCAAACAGTAAAATACACAACCATAGCATAAAATGTAGAAGAATGAAGTAAAACACTTGACAATATAAAGCAAAGACGACTAAAATCAACGGTAAATAAACGTGTAAAAACCACTGATCAGTATCACTTAGGGAAATATTCATAAGACAAAGAGAGGTACACGAGGCAACCCTGAACGAAAGAGACCATTGGAAAAGACAATACACAATTGTTTCTACGGCAAATGAGCATGTGAGCATGGTTCCCAAAATGCTTGAAGAATATGAGAAGTGTCGTGAGAATTATGACAAGCTAGTCTACTTGTGCAATGATTTAATTCTAGACATTCTGAAGGGTTTAGAAAAAGCGGAGTCTTCTCCCATCATCCTTCCCAAAGAAGTGAAGGAGTTCTTGGAGCTTTGTAGGAGCATGGTGGACAAATTCAAGGAGGACATTCATAGGCGTTCTTAGATATTTATTAATTCTTACTTTAAATTTAAAAGTCTTATTTCTATTGATGTTTATTTCTTTCCGCAAAGTTGAACAATTTTAATTTGTACTTTCTTTAAAGTAATTTTAAATTAATAAAGTGCGTTTATTTCCGTATTATTCTATTTCTTTGCAATTTTTTACCAAAAAGGATTATTCAAAAAAAGGGGTTCCTACTAAAAAAAAAAAAAAAAAAACCAAAAAAAAGAAATAATATATATATATATATATATATATATATATATATATATATATATATATATATATATATATATATATATATAGACATATATGTTAACATATAAATATATATAAATATATATAAATATATTATAATAACAATGTGGATAAGACATGAGCATAGCATTTGCATATCATTCATAGCACGCGTAGCATTGCATTTCTTTTCAAAAACATTAAAAGGAAAACTGTCTTCATCTCCAGTCACGCCATTGCAACCCGATCACTCATCCAGACCAGAGCTCAGAAGAAGAAAGCAATGGAACAACTAGAGCAGAACCAAGCCGCCCTTCGCGAAGAAATGACCCAACTGAAAGGCACCGTTGAAGACCTCAAGGGAGGAATGGCCCAAATGCTGAGTTTCATGAAGGAACTCAAAGATAAGCAAGACAAAGCTAAGGAAGTTCATGATCAGTATGAAGAGATACCTAAGGATGGCAACCCATTGTTAGGATATGTTCGAGGCCATGACCCTCACAAAACGAATGCTCACGCATCTAAAAGGGTCACTACGACCCATGAAGAGGGAGAGGCCTCTCAAGAATGATTTATCCCTACTACTCAGAAAGAAGGGACGTCTCGCACAGTTCGCATTCCAATCAATAATCCGCTTAGGGATGAGGACTACTTGGATCTACAGTATGGGGACACTAATGACACAGATCAAGTCCCTCAACCAAAGCTGACCTCTGCTGATTCTGGGGAGAATTCTAAGGAGAGTGGACAAATCAAGGCGCTGGAAGAAAGGATGAAAGCAATGGAAGGATATGATGTCTTCGATGTGGATACCTATGAAATGAGCTTGGTGCCGGATTTGACTATTCCTCATAAATTCAAGATACCCGACTTTGAAAAGTACAAGGGACTCTCTTGTCCGAGGAGTCACTTGCGCATGTATGTGCGGAAAATGGCTGCTTATGCTCATGATCAAAAGCTGATGATGCATTTTTTCCAAGATAGCTTGAGTGGAGCATCGGTTGACTGGTATATGCAATTAGAGAAGTCTCACATCCGAAGCTGGACCGACCTTGCTAATACGTTCCTAAAGCAATATAAATACAATTTGGACATGGCACCCGATCGGATGCAACTCCAAAATTTGTCACAAAAGAAAGAGGAATCGTTCAAGGAGTATGCATAGAGGTGGAGGGAAATGGCTTCCCGAGTCCAACCTCCCCTGTTGGAAAAAGAACTCGTAAAAATGTTTATGGCTACATTACAAGGGCCATACTACGATAAAATGGTAGGGAGTGTGTCCTCAGGGTTTTCAGATTTAGTAGTTATTGGTGAAAGAATAGAAGACGGAATTAAGAGCGGGAAAATACAAGGAGCATCATCTAACTCCTATCAGGCGAAGAGGCCTACCCCCAACTTCACAAAGAAGAAGGAAGGAGAGACTAATGCTGTAGGGCATCAGGAGAACAGACCTCCCATATCATATCCACCACAACAAAACCGGTTTCAGGGAGGACAAAGGAGATTCGATCCGCTACCTACTTCCAAGAAAGAAATTCTGAAATATTTAATAAATGAATCCTTGGTAGAAGTTAGGCCACTGCCACCTCTTCCTCCAGGCAAGATCACGCCCAACTACAAACCGAATGAAAGGTGCGAATTTCACGCCAATTCTCCTGGACATACCTTGGAGAAATGTTGGGCTTTTAGACACATAGTCCAAGATCTGATTGAGTCAGGGGCAATCGCCTTTGACAAACCCAATGTGAAAACAAATCCGATGCCACACCATGAAGGCGCAGTCAATGCAATAGAAGTTGTCAATGAGCAAGAGTTGGTTCAACAATGGAACTCCCCCATAGATGCACTTAAGAGGTATCTTCTTATAAAGGGGTTTATCCTAGAACATAACGAAGCTTTCAAAGACACTTTGCAAAGGCTCATGGATCAAGGATTGATCCAATTGGAGGAACACCCTGAGGAGGAATATGTGGCGATGGTGGAAAGAAACGAGCCTTTAATGATACCTGCACAAGGGGCAAGGAAACCATTGATTATCCCATGCTCTAGACCACCAGTGATGATACCTACGCAAGAGCGTACCAAGATCATCCCAATCAGAGGACCATATCCTTTGGACAAGATGAAAGCGGTACCATGGGAATATGAGACCGATACTAATACTGCAGTATCAAGCATCGTTGGACCTGGAGGCATGACCCGTAGTGGGCGCATATTCAAAACTGCGCAAGTACAACCCACATCTAGTAAAAACTTGACGCAATCTGGAGAACAAGTTGTCATGAGACCAAGTGACGAGGCTGAACCTAAGGATAAAGAAACTTTTAGTAAGGATGCGGAGGAGTTTCTCGCCCTGATTAAGAAGAGTGATTATAGGGTGGTGGATCAATTGCAACAGACACCATCTAAAATATCGCTCTTATCACTATTGATACACTCCGAGAAGCACCGAGATGCCTTGATGAAGATCCTAAACGCTGCCCATGTAACTAAAGACATTACAGTCAATCAATTTGATGGGATGGTGGCCAATCTAACTGCTGGGGCATGCCTGAGTTTCAGTGACAATGAGCTACCCCTGCAAGGAAAGTCACACAATAAAGCCTTGCATATCTCCATGCAGTGTGGGAAGGCTCATCTGGCTAGAGTTTTGATCGACACAGGGTCATCCTTAAACGTGATGCCAAAAGCAACACTTGACAAGATAGCCTTAGAAGGACTTGTGGTTAGACCTAGTCGTTTGGTGGTTAAGGCTTTCGATGGATCACAGAGTCCGGTGTACGGAGAAGTAGACCTTCCTGTCATAATTGGTCCCCACACCTTCTGCATCAACTTCCAAGTGATGGAAATCGAGCCAGCTTATACCTGCCTGCTAGGGCGTCCTTGGATTCACGCAGCTGGGGCAGTCACCTCCACCCTCCATCAGAAACTAAAGTTTGTGAATGGGAACTCCATAGTAACCATCAATGGAGAAGAAGATATATTTGTCAGCAATCTAAACTCATACAGATATATCGAGGCTGGAGACGAAGCATTGGGTACCGCATTTCAAGCTCTAGAAATTGCAACCGCTATCACACTACCAGTGGAGAAGATAAGAAGGGCGGTGACCTCATGGAAGGATCTACAAGATACAGATGCTAAAGGATGGGGCAAGCTACCAGAGGTGTCAGAGAAGAAAGACCGCTCAGGGTTAGGATACCAACCCACCAAGGTCACAAGCATTAAGAAAGAGGAACGACCATTTCCCCCAATAATGCAAACTTTTGTGACTGGCGGGTATGAACATGTGGCTATGGTGTCCAACCAGGATCCTCGAGAAGGGACGTCCAATTTCATTCGAGAAATCAGGCCAGGAGAACTGCTTCAGAATTGGACAAGCCTGGAGATACCGGAGATAGTTTTCATTTCAAAGTAATTTGCTTTTGTGTGTTTTATTTCCCTTTTAATAAAGAAAAACAATAACGCTCATGCCTCGCCCGAAGCATAGAGCTAGTTTGTAAGGGCCCCATTTACTTTCAAGTTCGAAGTTTATTAATAAAATTGTCTTTGCATTTTGGTATTGAAAACATTGTCTTTTCTCGCATTTATTCCTTTTCCATTTCTGAAAATGACAAATAAATTTCTTGCACAAACAAAGCACGTTCACATCTGCATACTAAAAGAAAACAAAACATAAAACATGTGCAGATCACCTTCTGACACCACCGATAATAATACTGCTGAGACTCTATACAAACTCGAGGCTCTCGCTAATCAGGCTGAAGAAGGGGATGAGGAAGACGATGAACTTCCGGAAGAGTTGTCAAGGTTAGTGGATAAGGAATCCAAGAGCATGCTCCCTCCACAAGAGGCCATTGAAATTATAAATTTGGGAACAGATGAAGAACCCAAGAACGTAAAAGCAACGCTAACCAAGCTCCTCCACGAGTATGCAGAGATTTTCGCTTGGTCATACCGTGACATGCCGGGGTTGGATACAGACATCGTGGTACACAGGTTACCTCTCAAAGAAGGGTGTGCGCCGGTCAGGCAAAAGCGCAGAAGAGTTCGACCAGATATGGATAGTAAGATTAGGGAAGAGGTGCTCAAACAGTTCGATGCCGGGTTTCTTGCTGTAGTTGACTACCCACCATGGATTGCAAACATAGTGCCAGTTCCTAAGAAAGATGGGAAGGTGCGCATGTGTGTAGACTACAGGGATCTAAATAAAGCAAGTCCAAAAGATGATTTCCCACTACCACATATAGATATCTTGGTGGATAATACAACACAAGCTTCGTTGTTCTCCTTTATGGATGGGTTCTCCGGATATAATCAAATCAAGATGGCCCCTGAGGATATGGAAAAGACCACCTTCATGACATCTTGGGGCACCTTCTGCTACAAAGTGATGCCTTTTGGATTGAGAAATGCAGGGGCAACATATCAAAGAGCCATGGTCACATTATTCCATGATATGATTCACAAAGAGGTTGAAGTGTATGTAGATGATATGATTGCCAAATCTGGCACAGAAGAAAAGCACATCACAAATCTACATAAGTTGTTCGAACACTTAAAGAAGTACAAGCTAAGGTTAAACCCGAACAAGTGTACGTTTGGTGTAAGATCGGGAAAGCTGTTGGGATTCATTGTAAGCCAGCGAGGTATAGAGGTCGATCCTGACAAAGTAAAAGCCATACAAGCGATGCCCGTTCCAAAAACAGAAAAAGAGGTGCGAGGTTTCCTGGGTCGATTGAATTACATCTCAAGGTTCATTTCACACCTAACAGCTACATGCGAGCCTATATTCAAACTACTCAGGAAGGATCAACCTATCAAATGGAATGATGATTGTCAAGTAGCCTTCGAAACCATAAAGAACTACTTACAAGAACCACCTATACTCTTACCTCCTGTACCCGGAAGGCCACTAATCATGTACCTCACAGTACTCGAAAGGTCTATGGGGTGTGTACTGGGGCAACAAGACGAAACAGGCAGGAAAGAACACGCTATCTACTACCTCAGTAAGAAATTCACGGATTGCGAATCTCGGTATTCACCATTGGAAAAGACATGTTGTGCCCTAGCATGGGCCTCCAAACGTCTAAGGCAATATATGCTGAATCATTCCACATGGCTAATATCGAGAATGGATCCTTTAAAATACGTGTTCGAAAAACAGGCACTCACGGGTAGAATTGCAAGGTGGCAAATGTTGTTGTCCGAATACGACATACAGTATGTAACTCAAAAAGCAATAAAAGGGAGTGTATTGGAAGAACATCTTGCTCACCAACCCCTCGAGGAATACCAATCTATGAAGTTCGACTTCCCCGATGAGGATATTATGCTAGTAAGAGACTATGAAATACCAGGACCCGACGAGGGACCCGAACCGGGTTTGGTATGGAAACTCATGTTCGACGGTGCCTCAAATGCACTAGGACATGGCATAGGGGCAGTATTGACATCTCCCGATGACCGGCACTTACCCTTCACCGCAAGACTATGTTTCGACTGCACCAACAACATTGCAGAATACGAAGCATGTATATTGGGGTTAGAAGCTGCAATCGACCTAAGGATCAAACTCCTTGATGTATACGGAGACTCAGCATTGGTAATCCATCAAGTCAACAAGGAATGGGACACTCGAGATGCAAAACTAATCCCATACCGAGACCTTATACTGGAGTTGACGGCTGAATTTGATACTATCACTTTTACTCATATCCCGAGGGAAGAAAATCAAATAGCCGACGCACTAGCAACGCTCTCCTCTATGTTCAAAGTGACCTGGCCAAACCATGAACCACGGATAACTGTTAGACACTTCGACGAACCTGCCTATTGTCTCACGATTGAGGAGCAGTCTGACAACAAACCATGGTACCACGACATTAAAAAGTACCTGGAAAAACAAGAATACCCGGAGAATGCCTCGACAATTGATAAAAAGGCACTGAGGAGACTTGCATCCAAGTTCTTCTTAAGTGGAAGCATCCTGTACAAAAGGAACTATGATTCAGTGTTGTTGAGGTGTGTAGATAAAAACGAGGCTAAGGAGATTATCAGGGAGGTACATGAGGGAACCTTCGGAACTCATGCAAACGGACATTCAATGGCTAGAAAAATACTGCGAGCAGGGTATTACTGGTTAACAATGGAGGCCGACTGTTTCCAATATGCAAGGACATGTCACAAGTGCCAGATCTACGCTGACAAGGTGCACGTACCACCAAACCCGTTGAACGTTCTGAGTTCACCATGGCCATTTGCAATGTGGGGAATCGACATGATAGGGATGATAGAACCTAAAGCTTCGAATGGACACCGATTTATATTGGTTGCCATAGACTATTTCACCAAATGGGTCGAAGCTGCCTCTTACACCAACGTGACGAGACAAGTAGTCACTCGGTTTATCAAACATAATATCATATGTCGGTATGGGGTTCCAAGCAGGATTATCACCGATAATGGGTCGAATCTGAACAATAACATGATGAGGGAGCTGTGCGAGGAGTTCAAGATTGAACACCATAATTCTTCACCATACAGGCCTAAAATGAACGGCGCTGTCGAAGCTGCAAACAAAAATATCAAAAAGATAATACAAAAGATGGTGAAAACATACAAGGATTGGCACGAGATGCTTCCCTTCGCCCTACACGGTTACAGAACCTCGGTGCGTACATCTACAGGGGCAACCCCCTTCTCCCTAGTCTATGGTATGGAAGCTGTTCTCCCAATCGAAGTGGAGATCCCGTCACTAAGAGTCATAGCTGACACAAAGTTAGAAGAATCGGAATGGGTAAAAACTCGTTTTGATCAGCTTAATCTCATTGAAGAAAAGCGACTGACAGCTTTGTGTCATGGACAACTCTATCAGAAGAGGATGAAAAAAGCGTTCGATAAGAAGGTCCGACCTCGAACCTACAAAGAAGGTGACATTGTGCTCAAGAAGATACTGTTACCTCGACTCGACGCCCGTGGAAAATGGACACCTAACTACGAAGGTCCATACATTGTAAAAACGGTGTTCTCAGGAGGGGCATTAGTCCTCACTACAATGGATGGGGATGAGCTACCGCACCCAATCAACTCAGACGCGGTCAAGAAGTACTATGCCTAGCAAAAGCAGGATTACCGGACATAAGCCGAAGGCAAACTACGAAGGATAAGGGGTCGTGCAATCATCTACTTCTGAAGTCGAAGGATTATTGGGGCCCTCGATAACAAAAAAGAGCAACGGCAGTATTAATATCATTTCTATTTGTCATTTTCTTTCTTCGCATTTCTGTACACTCGCCAATTCAAGGCAATATCAATAAAATTTCCTTTTTGCATACTATGCTTCATTTCTAATTTCAGTACCATTTGAAAAGGATAATTTATTTTTATAAACCTTAACATGGATTTAACATGAGAAACTTGCAAACTTGCAACACAAAAGCAAAAAAAGACAAAATCTCTGGAAGGCTACACACACCTTGCACTGGTGTTACCCCAGGTTGATCCTTTCACAAAGGGGTCGGCAAGTCATTCGAATACAAACTGAGCCAGAACTCACAAACAGTTCAAAGGAGGTTAAACAAAGGCAATGGGTGATAAGGAGATGAGTGATAAGGAGATGAGGTGTCGGGGTTATCATACATACATCATTGCATACATTCATCAGTATACATATAACATACACATGTGTAAGCATTCACACATGCGCATTATACAAACAACAGGGGCATGTGCATAAGACATAAGCATGATACATACGCATTTACAAAACAAAATTCTACATAGGTGAATTTCGCGATAACACTCGCGGATAACCCTATTGGTGGTACAGGTAAATTATGCGATAACACTCGCAGATAACCCCGATGACATAGGTAAATTTCGCGATAACACTCGCGGATAACCCTATTGGTGGTACAGGTAAATTCTGCGATAACACTCGCAGATAACCCTGATAACATAGGTAAATTTCGCGATAACACTCGCGGATAACCCTATTGGTGGTACAGGTAAATTCTGCGATAACACTCGCAGATAACCCTGATAACATAGGTAAATTTCGCGACAACACTCGCGAATAACCCTATTGGTGGTACAGGTAAATTCTGCGATAACGCCCGCAGATAACCCTGATAACATAGGTAAATTTCGCGACAACACTCGCGAATAACCCTATTGGTGGTACAGGTAAATTCTGCGATAACGCTCGCAGATAACCCTGATAACATAGGTAAATTTCGTGACAACACTCGCGAATAACCCTATTGGTGGTACAGGTAAATTCTGCGATAACACTCGCAGATAACCCTGGTGACATAGGTAAATTTCGCTACAACACTCGCGAATAACCCTATTGGTGGTACAGGTAAATTCTGCGATAACACTCGCAGATAACCCTGGTGAAACAGGTAAATTCTGCGATGATATTCGCAGATAACCCTGTCAGTGCAGGTGAACTTGCTAGAATTATAGCAAGCAATCCTATTGGGGTCCACAAGCTACGGAAACTTACTAGAACTATAGTAAGTGGGGGGTTCACAAACTGCGGAGGCTTGCTGACCATAGCAAGCCAATTACACAACCAACAAAAAGTTCTCGCTATGTAAGACTCAGGCCTTAGCAGGACATTTCACGTCACTCATACTCAAACTCAAGGCAAATTTAAGGGTTTTCCAGTATTTAATAACTCTTCGATCTGAACGACGCGAGGTCCATACAATCTTGTCATTCGATCCAAGGTAATTAAATAGGGGCAGCTGTCATACCCCAAAATTTACCCGGTTTAATTCTCATTTTTCAATTTATTAAGGGAGTTAAAAATTAGGAGCCATAGGGTTTGATATATCCATTATCAAACTCGCCCTCCTATAAAACTCCTGTATAAATGGGTTAAAGAAAGAGGATAGGGGTGTGAATGACAAATATTTAAAGCCCAAGTTATTTTTGGGTCCATTTGCTCTTTGTCATTTACACATCTTTATCATTTTTGCATTTCCACTAAATAATGTTATTATTATTAATCACTAATTGAATTATTATTGGTAGAATTATTATAATTTTGTTTCTAAATCAATAGGAGTTAAATTATAGTAATATCACTATTAAGATTAATCATTTTTCATTAGGGTTTTATTAATTCTCATTATTTTTATTAGTTAATTAGGTTTATTGTTACCGATTAATCAATTAACTAATTTAAACAAATTAATTAAGATTAATTGGATTGTTGTTATTGTTGTCGTTTTTGTTGGGCCACAAAGAAGAAAAAAAAGAGAACCAATGGGCCTATAGTGGATCACGTATGGACCGGGTAGTGGACCGGATCAAACCGACCCGGCCACTATTCACCATCTCCCTCCTCTCAGCATGCGCAAAACCCTAGCTTCCCCTTTGCACCACCAGCGGCGCCACTGCAACACCAACAAACCCTAAATCTACATTCAACCCAGGCCCATAGAAATCAAAACGCAAACGAGAATCAAATCATAAACAGAAGTTCAATCTAATCTTAACAAATATAAAATCAAATCAAATTTTTATTAAAGAAGAATCGTGTACAAACTTACAGATCTCAATCGAATCAAATCAAATAACTAACTTAATAATCTAATCTAAGTTTTCCTAATTGAATCTAAACCTAGACTATAAAAGAAGAAGAAAAGAAATTAGAAGGGGTCGGAATTTTTCTGGAGAAACCCTGAGCGCCGCTTGCTTGTTGATCTTCAACCTGCGAAACGGAAAGGAGAGAGAGATTAGAGGGGAATCGGAGCACGTACGATCCAGAAATCAAAGAATAGAGGTAACCTTAATCCAACTTAGCTTAGGATCTTTATTCTGTTTGCGTAATCTTGTGATGTTTTTGTGTTTAATTCGTTCAATGCATGTTTAATTTGGGGTTTAGGGTTAGGATTGGGGATTTCTGGGTTTTATAGGTTCAGTAGTTTGAATGTATGAACTTTCCGGTTGATGTTCAACCGGAAACCTGGGTTACGCGGCGGAGAAAGGGGTGGTTTATGGTGGCGCACGGTGGTGAAGGTGGTGTTCTGGGTTCGTTGAAGGTAAGAATAGAGAGAAGCAAGAGAGAAGAGAGAGCGAAAGAGAGAAAAGAGAGAAGTCTAGAGAGAGAAAACGAAATGGAAAATGAGAAAGGGAGTGGGGGACGCAACCGCACAACACACCCCATGTTCGTTTGGAGGAATGCCGCGTGGCCTCTCTATGGCCACTTGGCAGGTGCTGAGACAATGATCTCATACCGCATCCTTAGCGTACACCCCTTATCACAAATACATGCAAGCCCTTCGATTTTAGATCAAGCAACCAGATTCTGGTGGTATACCGTATGTCCTACGCCCTCGCCACACGCGATTCTAACGGGCTAAATGCTAGATTGGGCTCAGCCCAACTGCTATTACACCCCTACAAATTACTAACACTTAATAAAACGCACCCCCTGGTAATAAACAAAAAATAAAATTCAATTAAAAAACTTTGGATTTGTTTAATAGTTTATTGGTAAGTGATTAATTAAAATTTGTTCATTTTTATTCTAATAATTCATCAATTAATTCTTCAAATTTTGGTTAATGATAATTAATTATTTAAATAAACTTCTGAAATTTGTTTGATCATATTTTTAACAACTTAGCTTAATTTCTCCTCAAACCGACTAAATCTATTAGTCGTATTAGACGAGAAATAAAATTGTATGATTAATGTATAACTTACTTACTTTCATAATTCTCTCCTCGACCCGATTGAAACTATCAGTCGCTTTAGACGAGAGATAAGGATACCTAAATTAAAATACAACTAATTTGCTTCCCGCGATGACCGAATCTATCGGTCTGAGTAACCAGCAATGCCAATAAATCTGTTAGCTATACTGATTGAATCTATCAATCACCGCATCTAACAGTAACAAATTAAATCAAGGTTGTACGCCAACCTCAAAATACTGCCACCCCTCAAATCAAATTCAAACTACGATAGGCCATTCAAAGAGCCTCTAAAAAACAATTTCAAATACAAATTCAATCTTAAGGCGTACAACCTTGTCCCCGAACTACGTGGACTCTGATCCTCCATAAGGAGGTACGTAGGCATTTGGTAACAAGGCGAGTCTCCCCCCTAAAATCTCAATTCAGTTTCAAATTATAATTTTTACTTTTTTCATTTCATTAGCTATAAACCTTACCGTTTGCCATAAACCATTATCTTTGCAATGTTAGCCTTTAGGAAAGGGTCGAGGGTGCCTAACACCTTCCCTCGACCTGATTATAATAACTTATCCTGAATCTCACATTACTGCGTAGGGTTTCCTATTCGCCCTTCAGAATAGGTGGCGACTCTAAAAGTTTAATTTAAGGCAGGTTGCTACAGGTATCATCAGATTCGTGTGAAGGCGGAGGATATTCAGAAGACTCCTTTTAGAACGAGGTATGGACATTATAAGTATTCGGTTATGCCTTTCGGCGTGACTAATGCACCTGGAGTGTTCATGGAGTACATGAATAGGATTTTTCTTGATTATCTGGATAAGTTTGTGGTTGTGTTCATCGATGATATTTTGATCTATTCGAAGAGTGAAGACGATCATGTTGAGCATTTGAGGATTGTTTTGTCTGTGCTGAAAGAGAAGAAATTGTTTGCTAAGCTTTCTAAGTGTGAGTTTTGGTTGAAGGAAGTGAGTTTCCTCGGTCATGTGATTTCAACTAGAGGTATTTTTGTTGATCCGTTGAAGATTGAGGAATTAACTGTCTTCTCAAGGATCTATTTGAGTTGCCTCTTAGACACTTCCACTTGCCCACTAGTTTGAGGGTGGTATGGAGTTAATATTCGATGTTTCACATTGTATTTCAAGAGCAGCTTCTCCATAAAGTGATTGAGAAAATGTGTTCCTTCATCACTTATAAGAGCTCTCAGCTCTCTAAACCTATCAAAACTGTTCTTCTTCAAAAATCTGACCACAACTCTCGAATCATTAGTTGGTAAAGCAATTGCTTTAACCTTCTTTGATACATAATCCACCGCCACTAAAATATAAGTCTTCCCAAACGACAGTGGAAATGGGCCCATAAAATCTATACCCCATACATTAAAGAGTTCGACTTCTAACATGGCATTTTGAGGTATCTAATTCTATTTCGAAATGTTGCCTTTTCTTTGGTACTTATTGCATTCTTTGATTATCTTTTGGGCATCTTTGAATAGAGAAGGCCAATATAACTCCGATTGGAGGACTTTTGCTGCAGTTCAATCACCACTAAAATGCCCTCTATACTCTGAGTCATGGAACGCTTTTAGAACGTCACTTTTTTCCTCTTCTGGAATACACCTTCTAACCATCCCATCAATTCCTTTCTTGTACAAGAATGGGTCATCCCACAAGTAGAACCTGTAATCATGCAAAAACTTTTTCTTCCTGTTAGAATCAAAGTCATCAGGTATTACCCCACCTACCAGATAATTCGTATAGTCTGCGAACCATGGTACACCAATAACAGCGAGGATGTGTTCATCCGCAAACTCATCCTTTATTGGTCGTTTGTCTTCCGTTTCCTCTATAGGTGACATTTGAGAAAGGTGATATGCCACATTGTTTTCACGCCCTCTCTTGTCACGAATCTCCAAATCAAACTCATGAAGGAGTAAGATCCATCTCAAAAGTCTTGGGTTAGAGTCCTGTTTTGAAAAAAGATACTTCAAAGCTTCATGGTCAATATAAACAATGACTCTAGAACCCAACAGATGTTGCCTGAATTTATTGAAGGCATAGACAATAGCTAGAAACTCTTTTTCGGTAGTCGCATAATTCATCTGTGTAAGGTTCAACACATGACTAGCATAGTAAATAACATGTAGCAACTTCTCTCTACGCTGTCCTAGAACGACCCCTATTGCAATATCACTTACATCACACATGATCTCGAAAGGTAGAGACCAATCCAGGGCCACAACAATTGGTGCCGACACTAATTTATTCTTTATTGTCTCAAATGCTACGACAGACTCTCTATTAAACACAAAAGCCTTATCCTTAACAAAAAGAGTAGTTAAGGGTTTGGCTATATTCGAAAAATCCCTTATGAGCCTGCGATAGAAACCTGTATGCCCTAAGAAACTTTTAATACCTTTTTCATTCATAGGTGGAGGAAGCTTTGATATCACTTCAATATTTGCTTGGTCCACTTCAATTCCCTTGTGGGAAATTTTGTGACCCAAGACTATGCCTTCACGTACCATAAAATGACACTTCTCCTAGTTGATAATTAAGTTGGTCTGTTGACATCTTTCTAAAACAAGAGCAAGGTTAGTCAAACAATTATCAAAAGACTTACCAAAGACCGAAAAGCCATCCATGAAGACTTCCATATGCTTTTTAAGCATATCCGCAAAAATTAATTTCATGCATCTTTGAAATGTAGCCGAAGCATTAGATAACCCAAACGACATCCTTCTGCAGGTAAAGATACCAAATGGGCATGTAAAAGCGGTATTCTCTTGATCTTATGGAGCAACAACTATCTGATTATATCCAGAGTAGCCATCGAGGAAACAATAGTAATCATGACCAGCCAACCTTTCCAACGTTTGATTGATGAATGGTAAAGGAAAGTGATCCTTTCTTGTAGCAAGATTTAATCTTCTATAATCAATGCAGACTCGCCAACCTGTAACTGTCCTTGTAGGGATCAACTCATTTTTCTCATTCTTTATAACCGTAGTTCCTCCCTTCTTTGGCACCACATGCACCGGACTCACTGAAGAGCTATGAGATATTGGATAAATCATCCCCGCATCTAAAAGTTTGACCACTTCTTTTCTTACCACTTCTTTCATAGCTGGATTTAGTCGTCTTTGGGGTTGGATTACCGGCTTGTGGTCATCTTCCATAAGAATTTTGTGCATGCAAACCGTAGGACTAATCCCCATCAAATCCTCAATTGTCTATCCCATGGCACTCTTGTGCTTTTTCAAAACTTGGACGAGCTTGTCTTCTTGGATACTTCCTAAATTTGAACTTATGATAGCTAGACATTTTCCTTCGGCGTCAAGGAAGACATACTTTAGATTTTTCAGAAGTTGTTCCACCTCTTTTTTATCCACTTCTTGGGTATTTTCAAAAATTGAAAAGCATAGAACTCTTTCCAAAGGTAATTCTGGGGTAATCAAAGGGCTTTCGTTTGCAACAAACTGATCAATTATCTCTATATGTTGACTGGTGCCAACATCATCTTTGTACTTCATGGTATTTCGCACATCAATTTTTAACTCTTCATCATAGACCTTCAAAGTCATTGTTCCCTCTTCTATATCTATCAAACATCTTCCTGTCTCTAAAATTGGTTTACCCAGAATGATCAGAATCTCTTCATCTTTCGACATCTCCAAAATAACAAAATCAACTGGAAACACGAACTTGTCGATTTTCACGAGCACATCTCTTACTATCCTGTACGGTCTTTTCACAGAATAGTCAGTAAATTGGAGTGTCATCCTAGTATCCTGAACTGTACTTATCCCCAATCTTTCTTGAATGACCTATCCCCAATGGTGCAAGGAATAGTCATAGAACCTCGATCCTTATTTTTCACCGGAATCTTCATACCCTGCAAAATAGCACTACAAGTTTCGGTTAGAATAATCGGGTCATTATCGATGGTCCTTTTCTTGGAGATGATGTCCTTCATGAACTTGGCATATGTAGGCATTTGTTCAAATTCCTCCAAGAACAGAATGTTGATTTCAATCTTTTTGAACATCTCCAAGAATATTTCAAAATTCTTCTCATGTTGCCCCTTCTTCTTATTTCTTGTGAGGAAAGGAAGTTTAATGGCCGGTTTTGGCTCAATAATCTTCTCTTTCACCACCTTCTCTGATACAACCACTTTTTCAATTTCAACCTCATTTTCTTTAATTTCTAGATCAACTTCAAGCAATGGGTCTTCTTCTTCAATATTTTTCTCTGAAACCTCTTTTGATTTACCACTTCTAGTGGTTATAGCACTCACATTATTTTGATCTTTCGGATTTGTAACCGTAGCACTAGGTAGAGCACTCGGAGGTTGAGAGCTAGCAAGTTGTTGTGCTATTTGAATCATCTGAATTTTAATATTCTTAATAGATGCATCCGTGTTTCGAAAATTGCTTCTTGTTTCTTTTTGGAATTGGGAGTTTTGAGCGACCATCTTTTCAATGGCGATCTCCCAATCTGCTCTCCTCGGCCCTTGTTGTTGAAATTGTTACTGAGGTTGCTGATATGATTGCTGATACGGTTGTTGTTGTGGTGGCCAATAATGTTGTTGTTGTGGTTGGCTTTGATAAGGAATAGACCCCTGTTTTTGAACATTCCCTTGTTGATCTTTCCAGGAGAAATTTAGATGATTTTTCCATCCTGGGTTATAAGTGTTGGAGTAGGAATTGTTCTGCTTTAAAAAGTTTATTTCCTCCACCTCTTGTGCAGTCGCAACACAATGCATGGCCAAATGAGGTCCTCCACAAATTCCACAATTTACCGCTTAGATAGGTTGAGCTGGTTGAACCTGTGCCACAGTTTGAGTCTCAAGAGCCATTTTTTGGTCTTCTTTCGACTTCAGCCGCAATTTGGTCTTCCATTTTCACAACTTGATTTGCCAACTTCAAATCGACTATCCCTTACGACTGACTAAATTGCGGTCATATAATTCCAAATGCTCATTTGCTACCATGGCTTTTATGATCTTCTTAGGACCAGTGGCTGTTGCAAAATTTATTGAGCCACCGACAGTTGTGTCGATGAGTTGCTTAGTCTTCATTCTGAGGCCATTCACAAAAATTTTCATTTGTTCCGTTCCATCCATATTGTGAGTAGGACATGCAACCAATAGTTGTTTAAACCTCTTATAAGCATCTCCAAGTGATTCTCCTTCTTTCTGTTTGAAATTAACTATGTCATATCTCTTTCGGATGTAAACAGAAGTAGGAAAATACTCGTTAAGAAAGGTTGTCTCCATTTGTTGCCATGTTGTAATGCTCCCAGCAGGTAAAGAGTAGAACCATTATTCAGCATCTTCTAATAAGGTAAACAGAAACATTACCAACTTTTTAGATTCTTCAGAATGCCCCTCTATTCTCAACGACGTGGTCATAGTGAAAAATCTTTGTAAATGCTTATTTGCATCTTCATTAATTTTTCCAAAGAAAGATCTTCTTCCGAAATGTCGTATCATTAAAGGGTGTAACTGAAAATGAGCAACATCGATCGGTTGATTTACTATTGTCAACCGTCCATTTGGTGCATTAACTCCTCCATAGTCACCCAAAAGTCTTTCCTCGGGAGGTGGCGGAGCTGCCATAGTTTCAGACTCGGAATCTGGTTGTTCCGAATAAATAAAAACAATTTCCTCTTGTTCAGTCTCAGAAACTATCAGTGTTTCTTCTGCCGCTTTCAATCTTTATTGTCTAGCTTTTTGGCGTCTAGCTCACAATGACCGTTCTGGTTCTACGTCAAAAAGAAATTCAATTGAGGCCTTACCTCGCATACAAAGATTAGACAACTATTAGTAAAAAGTAAATATAATAGCACAAAATAAAATTTTAGTCGCAGAGCAACAAAATTTCAATCAAATTATTATTCAACTTATATTTTGGCAGTCCCCGGAAACGGCGCCAAAAACTTGATCAGAAAATTAGCAAGTATACTATTTTCACCGATGTAGTAATAATAGGGGTCAATCCCAAGTATCGATCTCGAGGATTGCGTAGGAAATTTAAGCTCTATAATTATTCAATTGAACAAAATATCATGGGGTTTGTGGCTTGTTGAGAATTAGAATGAAACTGTAGCAAATAAAAGTAAGCGTAAAATCGGGGTTTGGAAGATATGAGAAAGCATGCTAGGGTTAGGTGTGTGAATTGCTTTGTGAAAACCTTTCATCCATGTTTTATAACATATTGTTCGAATGAACCAATACCGAATCTCAAGATTTGTTTTCCTTAATTCCTTAACTCATATCCTTCGATATTCATCCTTAATCCTAATTACTTAGCTATTCATGGTGATATCAAGCAATTTGAATTGTTTACCAAGAATTTAACGGTTACTACGGTTAAATCCTAATTCCTAAGCGATTTCACCGTAGTATTATTGTGCAAACAACATTAAGGTGGTTTGTCCGACCTAAACCTTAATGGTAAATCAAGAACTATTGGTCAGATAGATAAAGCATTAAGATCATTGCACAATAAATTAGACTCATAAAAACATCAATAGAAAAAAACAATGGAAATTTGGTTCATAACATTCGCAATTCAGGGACACCCCCTATCATTGGGGGGTTTAGCTACTCATAATATTCAAAAGGATTACAAAATAAAGTGTAGACATTACAAAGATTATCGATTCCGTTGATCTTCAATTATGGTTGCCTTTGAAGATTGTTGTTCTTCGAAACCCTTGCTAGTTCTTCTCTCTTGTGTAATTCTCTAGTATGATCCAAGATGCCAAATGCTTTCAAAAACTAGGTCTAAATAGCCTCAGGTCACCAAACAGCCATGCGGAAAGTCCAAAGTACCCTTAATGAACCAAGACACTTAAGAATTTAAAAATGTGTTTTTCTTCTCGCGCCTTCCAACACGGACCGTGTCAGGCAACACGGGCACCCGTGTTGGCCCACTGACTTTGTGATTTCAATTCCTTGCTTCAGGCTTGCAGACACGGGCCGTGTCAGGTGACACGGGCACCCGTGTCAGCCTTCTGTTTTTCCATTCTTCTTGTGCTTTTAGCTCCATCCTGACACTGGCCGTGTTAGGTGACACGGGCACCCGTGTCAGGCTTCTGTTAGTGAAAAATATCACCTCTAGCTTCAGCAGAATGACCTTCGGCTTGGCATCACTTTCTTGGACTTGTTCGCTAGCACCTGAAACACTAACACTACCAAACCAAGCATCAAAAACACCCTAATTGACATGAAATTCAAAGCAATGCAATGCAAAATAACCAAACATGAAAAATGAAACAAAATACGAAAAAAACGATAGAGATAAATATTGTGTTACAGAAATGATAGATTTTTGCCGAATGACTGATGAAAACCAAGTACAAATGGTGACGATCAATCTTCAACCATTAGGATTCCCAAACCCTATTCTGTAAGATTACCACTAGGATTTCCAAACCCTTCTCTCTATCTTCATCTCTAAAATTCTAAAGGTTGTGACAATAATCATGCAAGAGATACATATTTATAATTGATGAAATCTAATGGATCCATAGCAAACCCAAAATATAACTCATGAACGAACGAATCCATGAACTAAAATAACAAAGCCCAATACACGCGAAATGAGAAATTCGAACTCAAGCATCAGTGGATTAAACCACAATAGACTCAAAACTACAATAGTGCCGCCCCCATCGGCTCCTCCCCCATCTTCCCGCCACAATGACTCTACCGCAAGCCTCACTATCTTCGATGATTTTTTAGGATAATTTTTTATTCCTGCAGTCCTGAAATATATTTTCTTTCCATTCATCACTTAAGATTTTAAGAAACACTTTAACACTAATATTTATCAATGTTTATGGATATTTTATAATGTTGGAGCATTGATGTTCTATAATTTATTTATACGAAGAAGACGCAAAATTTGATACAAAATAGTTAAAAGTGGGTTTTTTTTAAAGTTTAATGATGTATGATATTATTATTTTTTATTCTTATTTATAATATTTTATTCAATTATTTAACAGTGTTAAATTTAAATATACTTTTTCTGTGTCTTAGTACTCAAAATGAGTTGGAGTGTTTGTGATCGACCATATGGAAGCACACTCAAGCGTTCCAATAGAAATATAACAGGGGAGTCTTAAAGTCGCCTACCATTGTGGCCTTATAGTTTTGTTGACACCTACATACCTCATATGGCATCTATTTTAGACTCATTAATAGTGCATCCCATTTGATGAGGTATCCTTATATAGAGATTGCATTTACCGGTGTATTAATGTAGTTATTTGGTGATTGGCGTTGAACTTGGTAGGGAGGACCACAGTTCGATTCCCCGCAACTGCGATTGGAATGGGACTGGAACCACTTGATGTCAGAACTGACCCCCAAATCGGACTATACCGGTGGTGATAAACCAAAAAAATAAGAGAATTTTTTATTGACCCCCTCTCTTCTTGGTCATCCTCGCTGAAATTCCGTAATTGCCCCTATACTTTAGAAATGCATTTTCGAAGTTGAAAAAAAGACTGATTTCGGAGATGCATTTCCGAAATCACCTTTTTTTTACGTAAAAAAATATTTCGAAAATACATTTCCGAAAACAACATTTCGGAAATGCATTTCCGAAATAATGCGTGTTCTGCTGTTTAAACAAAACAGCCTCCCCCCATTTCCATTTACCCTAAAACTCAAAAAATTTCAAAAATCTCCCCATTTGTGGTTCCTACTACACGAAGTTGCTCTAAAGTTACTATACAAGGTTTCTCTACAACCTTCAAAGACTACTCAAAGGCTACATTCAAAGCTTAAAAATTGTAAGTTCTCACAAACTTAAATTGTAGCATTGAAATTCATATTAGGGTTGTTAGAAATTAGGATAATGATATAGGGTTAAGTTACTATTAGTCACTTAGGTTGTTTAGATAGGAAAAATTTGATTTTGAAGCATTTGGGGGAAGAAATGGGTTTTCTGCAAAAATGGAGTCGTAGGTGTTTTCGAAAGTGCATTTCCGAAAACACCTCCCTGACCAATTTCAGAAATGCACTTCCGAAGTTAACCCAAAAAGTATTTTTTTTAATTTTCTTGATTGTTTAGCCTTATAACCTGTTCGCTTATGGATTTCAATTGTTTTAGGAAAATGGCAGGCAACCCAGCTAGAATTACACAGGGGAGAGAGACACAGACAGCATCGACTAGACGCGAGCGGGTGGCGCAACTGACATCTACGCGGGGACGAGGTAGAGTACGAGCACCCGTCCAAACATATGAGCCTGGTTCCTCGTCTGGATCGAGGAATCGACTGGCTCGAGTATCTTTTTCCCGTCAGGAGGAGGTACGAGAGGAGGATGAGGTGAGATACCAGGAGGCGGAGGAGGAGATACCTGATGCTGATCCTCCACACAGGGAGGAGGAGAAGGAGGAGGAGGGATACCAGGGAGGGCCTAGGGACACTTCCGTGCTTCCGACATGTGAAGATGATACCGAGGTCACCGTTTGAGGCTGCTTCCGACACAGTTATGCGAGTGGAGCTCACTGTCATATTTGCAGACTAGGAGCATCATTTGGTCCCAGAGGAGTATCGTCGCATGCAGGCCACCCAGGAGTGGCATTGTGTAGAGGGGTACATGACAAGGTTCTATCGGGTGTCACATCCTTTGATGACACCCGACGCTCTCGGAGCTCCTAGGCCAGCATACAAGGAGATCCTGGAGAACCAGCAAGCCGAGGATGACCATGCCATTGATCTCCTGCCGATATGCCAGCGGATAGAGATGCTTGGGCGGGACGCGTTGGAGCGAGGTATCATTGATCAGGGCGGTCCAGAGGTAGTCGTCGTGGTGGAGAGGATGGTCGGTGATGCGGCCGGTGCGGCGGCATATAGGAGGCAGAGGAGGTCCCAGGACGTTAGGGTTAGGCATACTCAGTAGGGGGTTTCAGATTTTTTTCTTGAATTTTATTGTATTCGGGTTGTATTTCTTGACATTCACGTACATTTTCGCATACTGTTACTATTTTATTCGGCTTGTATATATTATTCGGCTTGTATTTATTATATTAGTATTTTATGTTGATATGTCGTTTATTTTATTTGGCGTTTTCGTTTAATTAAAAATACGGGGCTAAACGTTGTTAAGAAAAACATAAAAAGATACATTTTCTGCATATTTCGGAAGTGCACTTCCAAAAACCTCCTAAAATGTGAAAAAGGTGTTTTTCGGAATTTCATCTCCGAAAACACCCCTCATTTGGTGTTTTCGGAAGTGCACTTCCGAATTCTAAAAAAATTTATAAAAAAATTACTTCAGAGATACATCTTCGAAGCAGAGACAACTTTAAAATTTCGCTGGGGTCACCCCATAGGAGTCAATAAAGAAATTCTCAAAAATAAATAAGGATACATACAAGATATTTTGATATTCCACCTCCATCCCTATATCATGGTACTTTTGATGTAAATGGTGAGTTGACTATTTACAAAGATACAACATTAGTTCCCAAGGATAAACTATTTTAACTTTGCAAAATTACAATATAATGCAATGCATTTGTCTAAGAAGAGATCATATAAAGAGGCGTTTATGCGTGGTCATATGGATACCATGTTGGTCTTTAAATGGGGAATGACAAGTTAAATCTACATTTAACACAACTTATTGTTGATGTTGCAAAAAGATCATGTACTTGCAAAAAGATCAACTTATTTTAATTATTTTGTTTGGTATGTCATAAATGAGCCTGGCACATAAAATATGTAACCAAAATGTTCAATTTAAAAAAAAATTAATAATAAATTATTTTGATCAAAATAGAAGATAAAAAATATATTTAAATCTTTTAAATTTAATTTAGAGTAATATTAACTTATACTCTAAGAGGACCAATCCTTGTATTTGGCCGGTCTATACAGAGCTATGACTTTATCTTTGCTAGTGGACGGTGAGATTGATCCTCTTAAATTAGTCAGGCGCATGGTCGGATTCATTTTCTTTTTTTAAAACTATAAATAAAAAGTTTGTGTTGAAAAAATCAATTACCATGTATTAATAAAACCAATGCATAATTTTCAATAATTTTTTTTTACAATTAACTTTTAATTTGTGCTCTTAGAATACATTATTAGGATTACTCTTTAATTTATTTTATTTGAAATTTGAGATGTTTGATGAAAATATACCATATTATATTGAAGAGAAATGTAGGGGTTTATTTAAGTAAGGTATGAAAAATCTTCAAACTGAGTGGAGAATTAAATGTGCAATTCACACAACTCACAAACTAGATATATATGGCACCCTGGCTTGTTGCGTTGTCTTAATTTGTTTACATATAAAATAATAATAATAATCATTATAAATTTTGCTAAATATATATTTTCTTTAGTTTTGATGAGTATTAAGAGTTATTACAACTCATCATTGAGAATGGACAAAAGAATGAGAAATTGCTCCACCTAATTTGGTGATAGAGGCATCTTTGAGGGTCCATGCCAACTACCAATTAGTAAACAATTAGTTGTATTTATCTTTCTATCAATCTTGCATGACATGTTTAATTTAAATTAAAAAAATGATTATGTCGATTATCCAAGAAATTTCAATGACACGTAAGAGTCAAAGCTATACCTATCTCCTTTCAATTTAACACCAACTATGTATCATCCGTCACGTATCAAGAAAAACAAACTATGTAATATTATTGACATGAATTTTAAATTTAGGTGTTGGATAAGAACGAGTTCGATGTTTTTAAGCAATATGAAAAACCGTTGAATTAAGTTGCACTATAAAACCCGAGGTACAAACTTCAAAAGGACAAACTATTTTTTTCCTCAAACACTTATGCCTCAAACTATCAATGTCACTTTTGTTTGGTTAAGGAACCAAATATATGTGATGAAGTGACATAATAGAGTTTTGGCACGGTCGAGCAAATTTTCGATAGAGTAAAGAGAGTTAATACTCAAATATTTAAGTTAGTGATTGAGTTAAATATAGTTTGAGAGTGAGAATAAATTGAATATCTGAAATGATGCGATTCAGTTTTTATATTGTATGTGCGATTAAAATTGTTAGTGTGCGATTCAGTGTCTTATGTGGATTGTCATTCAATTAGATTCAGCGGTGAGAGATGTGATAGATGGTACGATCATGTGTACTCGGCAGGAATGAGTGTCCACGTGTTCCATGCGTCTTTCTCTTCATCATTTATTATTGGGTCTTAGAGTCAGCCCAAAACTGTTATTGGCCCTTGTTCCTACGTCGTAGAGCAAGGTCATTGTTAGAAATATCGGAAAGATCAAAAGGATCCAGGCTGAATCGTGAATGGAGTCACTTTTCTTAAAAGTATTTCAAGCACTCTCTTAATTGTCTTAGAATTTGGAAAGCAAGAATACCCAGGATAATGTCAGCCTTACTCGAGTCTGCACAAGACCGGTGAAGAACTCGAATGCAAGGAAGAGTGTTTGGAATAATGAAGAGGATTTATGATTTTGTGTGTTTCGATTTGGATTCATAAATGTGTATTTATAGGCCATGCATGTGTTGTTTCAAAAGTTTGCAACTCTTGATGAAACAACACCTTTTCACCATATATTGCAATGGTTCATCTATAATGACACAAGCCACCCCTTCATGAAATGTTGTAAATTTGAATTCAAAAAACAAATTTATGCAACAACCAAAAATCTATTCCCATTTTTTGTCACATTAGAACACACTGTGGTAATTATTGTTTTATAATTTCCAACAATCCCCCACTTGTTCTAATAATGACAAAAACTCATTCCAGAAATAAAGATATAAAGAGTGTTAATACAGTTAAGTATCTTTCGATTTAAAACTTAACCTTAGTGAGAATAACGTAAAGTTTAATCGGAATATTAGGTAGCAATGTTTTTAAACCATTAATCTATGTGATTAGACCGTCGTTACCTTACACACACTCTTTAAAGGTTCTTCCTCTGCATGTCTCGCTTAGCACTTATTTATGGCCATATGCTATCCTGTTTTCATGAATTTTTCATGAGAGAAACTCCAACTCTCACTTTGAGACGGCACCATCTCGAAATTCACATAGGTGAAGTTCATATTGTGTCTTTTTCCATGAGACACGTACCCTCGGTATTGAACTTCATTAAGAGTTTGAAATAAAACTCAACCTTCATTTTAAGGTCAACATTATCACGAAATGTTTGACAATTATCCAAATCAATGACTTGTTATTACCCATTGAAAATCTTGAGGTTAATGTTCTGTTAACGTAAGATTGGGTTGTCGCCGCTGTCGGAACTCTTACTCAAGGAGTTTCAACCCCATGCCTCTTGAGGTTATTTTTACTAAGTCTCTGGCCAGGGGTTAGTAAATGGATCTGCCAAATTATAGCTTGTTCGTATATAGGTGAGTGAAATGATTCCATCCTTAATCAATTTTCTCACAAACGAATGTCTAAGTCCAATATGCCTAGACTTTCCATTGTACACTTCGCTGAACGCTCTTGCTAAAGTGGCTTGGCTATCGTAGTGTATCATCACCTTTGAGACATTTTCCTTAGCCAATGGAACTTCCAACAGAAGATCCCTCAACCATTTTGCTTCTTTATCAGCGGAAGCGAGAGCCACGAACTCTGATTCCATGGTCGAAAGCGTAATGCATGTTTGCTTCTTCCTCTTCCAAGAAATTGCTCCTCCAGCTAATGTAAATATCCACCCAGTTGTAGATTTATGATCTCCAACATTAGATATCCAACTCGCATCGGTATATCCTTCTAGTATGGCAGGGAACCTACCATAGTGAAGGCCAAGATCTATGGTTTTCAATAGATAGTCAAAAATCCCCGTGATTGCCTTCCAATGTTCAGTACTTGGATTACTGGTAAATCTACTCATTTTACTAACTGCAAATGATATATCGGGTCTGGTACATTGCATTAAGTACATGAGACACCTTATTGCACTTGCATATTCCAATTTAGCCATTGCTCTTCCATTGTTCTTTTGAAGTTTGACGACATGATCAAAAGGAGTGGTTACTTCCTTAAATTGTAGGTGTTTGAACTTATCAAGCATATTCTCAATATAGTGTTTTTGACTAAGTTCATAACCCCCGCTATTTCTCTTAACTTTGATCCCTAGAATTGTATCAACAAGTACAAGATCTTTCATCTTGAAAGTGGAAGTTAGAAACCTCTTTGTTTCTAAAATTACATTCAAATCATTATTAATTATCAGCATTTCATCGACATAGAGACAAAGGAAGGTTATAGTATTTTTTCACACCTTTGTGTATAAACACTTATTACAGGAATTAGGAATAAATCCATTAGAGAGTATCACAGAATCAAACTTTTGATGCCATTTTTTTTGTGTTTGTTTTAAGCCATATAAGGATTTGATAAGCTTATACACCTTTTGTTCATTTACAGGAAGCACGTAGCCTTCTAGTTGTTCCATGTATATTTCCTTATCGAGATATCCATTTAGGAAGGTTGTTTTGACATCCATCTGATGAACTATAAGGTCATTCAAAGAAGCTAAGGCAAACAACAATCTAATTGTGGTTGTCCTTGCTACTGGTGCATAGGTGTCAAAGTAATCTATGCCTTCCTTTTGTCTAAATCCTTTTGCCACTAGTCTGGCTTTATAAGTGTTTAAAGTACCATCGCTATGGTACTTTCTTTTAAACACCCACTTGCATCCAATGGGCCTTGATCCATTTGGTAAGTCAACAAGTTTCCAAGTGTAGTTTGACGCAATTGAATCCATTTCATCTTGGATAGCGTCCTTCCAAAAGGAAGAGTCCCTTGAAGTTATTGCTTCCTTGTATGTTTTAGGATCACCCCCTACTTGGAGAATGACCGGAATACTTTGAACGAAATTCTTACAATTTCCTTCAACCAGATAAAAGGAGATAAATTGAGGGTCGATTTCATCTGGTCCTAGATTCCTTGTTTTCCGGACTCTCTTGATTATCCTAGGCTCAGGTTGTGATTCAATGATTTGAGGAGTGCTTTCAGGTTATATTTCTACAATCCGAGAAGATTCTTCTTCACAATATTCTTTATTCGCGGCCGACTCCGATTCTTTATCCTTGGTGATAAGATTTTCAAAGAATTCCACATCTCGGGATTCTACAATTACATTAGACTCTAAATTTAACAGTCTATATGCCTTACTATTTTGTGCATATCCAACAAAGGCACATCTTATCCCTCAAGGACCCAACTTGGTTCTCTTAGGATCCATATTTTTGTAGTAAGCCACGCACCCCCACACTTTAAAGTAATTGATATTTGGCGTTATGCCTTTCCATGCTTCATATGGAGAAATATTGGTTTTCTTTAAAAGAATTATGTTGATTATGTGGCAAGCAAATAGTAGGGCCTCACCCCATAAATTGAAAGGTAGTTCAGAATGTATCAACATAGCATTCATCATCTCTTGATATGTTCGATTCTTTCTTTCGACCATGCCATTCTGTTGCGGTGTGCGAGGTGCCGAACATTCATATATTATGCCATGTTCTTCACAAAACACATCAAATTCAGTAGAAAAGTATTCACCGCCCCTATCACTCCTAAGAACTTTTATACTTTTACTTAATTGATTTTCCAATTGTGCTTTATAAATCTTAAAGGCATTAAAAGCATCATCTTTATGCTTTAAGAGATATACATGAGTGTATCTAGAGGAATCGTCGATGAATATAATAAAGTATTTATTTCCTCCGCGTGTTAACATGCAATTAAATCCACACAAATCTTAATGTACAAGATCAAGTAGATTTTTATTTCTTTCAACACTTTTGAAAGGTTTCTTAATCATTTCTTATTTGACACATAATTCACATTTTTTGAAATTATTTATATCGCATGAAATCAATCCAGATTTAATTAGTCTCTTCATAGAACTAATACCAAAATGTGCTAATTTATTGTGCCATAAAGAAACAAACTCAAGCATGTAAGCAGAATTAGAAATTTTATTAATAATATTTTCGGTAGTACATAATTTGATCATTCCCTCAGCGGAATATCCTTTTCCAACAATCACTCCATTACGGGTCAAAATAAGTTTGCCCGATTCATAAACAGATTTAATACTCGGTTTTCCCAATAAATCCCCACTAACAAGATTCCTATTCATGTCGGGGACATGAAGCACATTGACAAGAGTAACTTTCTTTCCGGAAGTGAAGTTGAGTTCGACCGATCCGGTTCCAATAACTTTAGAGCGGACTTCATTTCCCATTTGTACTTTTGTCCATCATTTGCCTCATAATAGGTTTTGAATGCATCCTTATCATAGGAGACATGTACCGTAGCACATGTATCATACCACCAACCTTGAACTTTCCCTTTGATGCCATAATTTCGCTCACCATAGCAATTATGTCATCATTGGCTCGAACTGCATTGATCTCATTTTTTGAATTGTGCCTGCAATCTCGAGCATAGTGTCCAGGTTTACCGCACACGTAACATCCATTTTTTGGACCTTTAGGACCGCCAGAATTCTTGAACTTGTTATGTTCCTTCTTTGGTCCAAGATGACTCTTCATGTCATCATGTTTCTTCTTTCCTTTGGTGGTCACAGCATTTGCTTTGGAAAGATCCACATATTCTGATTTCTCCCTTTCCTTCGATTCCTCCTCGATTTGAAGATGTTTCTGGATTTTCTCCAAGGAGAAGTCCTCAGAATTGTGCAACAATTTCTTTCTGTAAACTTTCCATGAAGGTGGTAATTTTGCAATAATTGCACCAACTTGAAAGGTCTTGGGGATGTCTATTTTTACTGCTTTTATTTTATTCACAAGGACTTGCAATTGATGCACTTGGAGAAGCATGGGCTTAGAGTCTATAAATTTAAAATCAAAATATTTAGAAATTAAGAACTTCTTCGTACCTTCCTCTTCAGCCTTGAATTTGAATTCGATTGCTTTCCAGATTTTTGTTGCCGACGGATTATCCATATAGAGCTCATAGAGACGATCAGATAGTGTGTTCAAAATATGTCCACGACATAGCAATTCGTCCTCCTTACGTTTCATGCGCTCCTTCTTGACTTCTTCAGAATCATTTTCGGTTGGTTCAGGAATTGGTGTTAAGTCAGGATCCAAGACATAATGAACCTTCAAGGCAGTCAGTAGGAATGTGTAACTCGGTGAACTGACTTTAAATGTCACGGTTAAGCATGAGTCACCACCGACTTTTATTTTGTCCAATTTTAGGAAAGGTAAAAAGTACAGAAAAAGACCTTTTAAAAAGAAAACGGGCTCGGGGGGTAGGTTATGAAAAGGGAAGGTGTAAGCACCCTTTTCATTCGTAGTTATCTACGGGCTCTTAGTTTGCTTAGCTCATGTTTGTTTTTATTTGTTTGAAAAGAGCTTTTTGAATAAAAGGACTTTAGCTTAAAAGCGTAGCCTTTGTTTTTTAAAGGAGTGTGAAAATAGTTTTATATTTGAGCAAGCAATCTAAGAGTACTACCCTAATAGTTGGTCTTTTTCTATACTTTTTAAAGTTCCTAGGACTATCCATACTATATAGAAGTAGGTAATCCTTGTTTAAATTGGAGGTACGGGTCATCAAAGGGTCATCGTATGGTCGTTGAAGGCAACAAGTAGAGGTACCTTTAGCAATTTCGAAGGAACGATCGTCACTTTTTCGTAGGCAACAGTCGAGGGTCATCGAGGGACTTAGTGACGATTTTGTATTGAGGGACCTTTGCTAATGAGTACCTCTACATTTCGAGGGACACAACCTTATAATCAAAGGCAACCAAGAAGGGCGTACCCTAGGGGTGAGTGAGTGCAAGTGTGTTGGATTCGATTATAATTTGTCTTGTATTTTTATGTGATCTATCATTCAATTCGAGCTTGCCATACATGTCCTAGTTTAAGCATACATCTAGACAGTATAATAATTAAAATACATGAATTTAAAGGTGCAGAAACGTAAAGAGGTTCACTATAATATTTACATTTGGCCTATATACATTCTAATACTTGAATAAAAGCAGTAAAATAAGCATACATGCGCCATACACAGAGTTTGAGGTGAGAAAGAGAAAACCGCGAGTAAATTAATCTTTTTTTGAATTTTTTATATTAAAACCTAATTTAACTCTAATTCTAAATTTATTTAATCAAGCTAATTGAAAAAAATAATTCTTGCTTTATGTTTTTTTTTAATGATATTTAGATCTAATTACTAAATTAAATTATTAACTTAAATTGCTAAAGTAAATTACTAAATTAAATTACCTACTTAATAAAAATTATATCCTAAATTAATTAAGCCTAAAAATCTAAATTATTAAGTTAAAAAAAATTTAATTGATTTTAATTTTTTTTTTTTAGTTAAAGATTTTTTAGTTAGTAGATAAAACAAATAAATAAACAAACAAAAGAAGAGAGAAAAGAAATTCAATCCAATCATGTGCATCACATCCTTTATGGCTCATGCTGGGTTAGCAGCTTTGAAACCCTTGGATCTGATCTTGAGAAGATCCAACAGATCTCACGTGGGGGTGCATGGTAAGGGCGCGTGACCTGTACACACGGGATCTGCAGGAAAATTTGTTAAAAAATAAAAAATAAAGAGGAGGTTGGGTATCAAACCCGCATCCCCAATGTTACCAGCGTGTCCCTTGCCATTTGTTTTATTTTCATTGTCTGTAAATATATTGACTCAAAACAAAAATATTGGAAAACAAAAACTAATGATGAAAAGTCAAAATAATTCAGACCGGGTCCCACAAGTCATTGGATGGACGAATAGGAATGGGAGAGAGGATTGGATTCGCTGACTGGCAAGTGAGAGGAAGCCACGCGTCTGGTCAAAGTGCAACGCGTCAGTCTTCATCTTCAACCTCCGCTCCTACGGATTTTGCTGCGGAATCCTCCATGGATTTACCTGCGGAAAATCCTTCGAAACTGAAAACCTGCAAAAACTGAATCAAGCAAAATCGCAAATAGCCCAGATCAACATAAAATTATCTCCTGAATACGAAAATGGCATTAGTTTGGCTCGAGGATGTCTGAAAGTGTCTTTCATGCCCTAGCAATGGTGATTTTAATTCTATGTGCCTAAGCTTCGTTTTAAAGGTTCAAACCTTCTCTAAATCATATCATGACCTCATTAGAATCATAATATCACGTTAAAACATCATCATATATGGTAAACCACAAAAACAAGAAACATGTAAAATATGAACAATATGATGGATGTATTCATGCGTGATGAGGGCTTAGTATTGATGCCTTCTTACCCTATATTACCTCCAGAGTGGAATAGAATGATTGTTTGGTCTTGGGAGTGGCTGGAATGACAAGAACTCGTATGCCCTAGGTGTGGAATTTTTGGAACTTTTGAGAGGTGCTAGGAGGCAAGGATCTCGTGGTCTTGGAGGCTGCAATTGTTAGTCATATATAGGAGGTGAATTAGGGTTAAGAGATTTGGAAAAGATCAATTGGCCTTGATTGAAAAAAAATTTTGATTTGATTCTTGCATGAAATATTTCTTTATTTGGCTTCAACCTATTTTGTGCACTTTCCACGATTTGTTTTGGCTGAACCTGGACTTAATTTAATCAATGAGTTTTTTCCATGATTTTATTTGAATTTATTTGGATTTTATTTGATTTTATTTGATTTAATAATGAATTTATATGAATAAATCCTAAAATAAAATAAAATAAAATCATAAAATATAATCCAAATAGTATTTGGGCTTACTTTGACCTTAAAATCACGTGGATAATCTATAATCCATGGCCCATTACTTAAAACTTTGAATTTGATCATTTAGGTTTTCACACTTTTCTTGAAAATCGACCAACTTGTACCAAGCATATCTCCCTCATTTTTTATCATATGAAGGTATTCTTATACTTTTTATAAATCTCAAAGAGTCCTCTAAAATATCCTTTTGGTTTCACCTTCATTTAGTTTACCATGTTCATTTACCATCCTTTGAGAAAAAAGTGTCTTTTTGTTGGCTTTCAAAAGGACCTATAATGTATTAGCTTGTATCTTTCAACTGGTGTATTTCTTGACTTTGGACCCAACATCAAAGTTGTAGATAATGAAATTTCCTTGAAAATAGGCTTTCGTTGGCCAATTTCTGATGAACCATGTGAGAGTTATGGCTGGTCAAAGTTGGGTTGACTTTCTCCTTTAAAAAACCTAATTTAGAAACCTTCTCTTTTGATGATTTTGGATCTTTTCCTGATGAATCATGATCAACCCTTGATCAAATGATGAATGTACTTCAAAATGTTGATGTTGTCAAAAAATCAGGAATTTTGTCTGTATTTCGACCAATTTTGACTTTTGACCTAGCATGGTCGACCATTGACCTTTTGAGCAATTGAGTGGGCAATCTTGCGAATCAAAGCCTGAAAATTTCTATGGATATCCTTTGAGATATTTAAGGAACCATCAAATCCCTTTGAGGTGTCAGAAGTCTCATTCCAATGAGAAAGAACCAAACCCTAATTGTGGGTCTATCACTTAGGAGAAGTATGAGCATGCCTGATCCTTGTGTAACCTTGGGCCTCTAAAGATCATGTGTATCTGAGGAAATTGATTGGGCCAAGGTATTCGAGAAAATGGTGGGCAAATTTTGGGGTATGACAAAATGTCATCTTGTCTTGCCATCTGGTGTAGTTAGTTCCATCAAAACGATCCAATTTAACAAGATCTTGGTTTATAAATTTGATGCTTGAAACGGTAGCGTCGGAAGCCATTGAAGAATAAATACTTTTAAGATTGTTAGAAATATCGGAAAAATCAAAAGGATCCAGGCTGAATCATGAATGGAGTCACTTTCCTTAAAAGTATTTCAAGCACTCTCTTAATTGTTTTAGAATTCGGAAAGCAAGAATACCCAGGATAATGTCAGCCTTACTCGAGTCTGCACAAGACCGGTGAAGAACTCGAATGCAAGGAAGAGTGTCTGGAATAATGAAGAGGATTTATGATTTTGTGTTTTTCATTTTGGATTCATAAATGTGTATTTATAGGTCATGCATGTGTTGTTTCAAAAGTTTGCAACTCTTGATGAAACAACACATTTTCACCATATATTGCAATGGTCCATCTATAATGACACAAGGCACCCCTTCATGAAATTTTTTAAACTTGAATTCAAAAAACAAATTTATGCAACAACCAAAAATGTATTCTCATTTTTTGTCACATTAGAACACACTATAGTAATTATTGTTTTATAATTTCCAACAGTCATAGTCAGGTTCGTATCAGCCTGACCTCATCCACCACACCATAATCTACAAAAATCTCATACAAATCCCTAGCCACCATCTTCTCCGGAAAGGAAGTAAAGAAGAACGTAGACGAAGAGCATTGAAGCTCCCTCCGCCCATTTTTTGCTAAATCCCATCTCTTAGCATCCTTCCTCGTAGCTTTTCTTCCACCCACCTTAGTCCATGCACTCACTTCTCCCTCCTCTAGACTCTCTCTCTAGTTTCTCTCTCATAGTTTGAAGATTGGAACGTCAGAAATGTTCATTTCTTAATATGCAAAGGGTTGATCAAACTACCAAAAAATTAGATTCCATCTCAAGAGTTCTATATATTCAATTTATTGAGTTGCATTTTAAGATTGTGCTTTTAAAGGCAATGAGAATTAATCAGATTAAAAAAAGAGGACCTTTCCTTGAAATTGACAAACTCTTAGCATCATATAATGATGGATGAACTTGTAAAAGTAGTACTAAAAAATGCTCCATATAATCTAAAGTATAGCTCTCATCCAATTCAAAAAAAGAAAATTTTCTAACATTATTTAAATATAATAATAATTTGATTCTAATATTCATAATATTGGGCCGGTTTATTTCAATAATGTTTTTAAAAATATTTTTATAATATTAAATATTTTTGTTACAAAAAACTAATTATAAAAAATTAGTTTTAATAGTTATTCTTGAAATATTATTTTAGGTATTTTATTCTTTGATTATAACTATTTTTAATATTAGAATTTTCTAAAATTATTTAAATTTAAAGCTATTTTTATTTTAAAAAATTTAAAATTTAATATTGAATTTGACTATGTTTTAACTTTTATTAATATATATTTATGTTAGAGAATGTAAAAATTAATCCTTTTAATTTATAAAAATAAATTTTAATAAATTTTTTAATTTTATAAAAACCATTTTTAAAAATATAAAAAATAAATTTGTTAAACTTAAAACAAACATCTCTAAAATAATTGATAACATATTGATATAATAGAAGAAAAAAATTGAAATAATAAATAATGATAAATAGATAAATTTCAAAATGAAATTCTAACCATGGCGGAGCTGAGCGCGACTTTTTATTGTCTCCGGTGAGTGTCTGGTGGTGGTCTTCTAGATTGGGTTCTAGTAACCCCTCGTCTTCGGTTTAAATTCCTGTTCCTACGAACAGGGACCTTGTCGTGGGGGTTATATTAGGGCTTCTAGGTAGGATTTACTTCCGGGCACCATCTTTTTGTCTTGCTCCCGTCGTCTGTTTTCTTTCCTTTGTTCAGTCTTGTTTCTTCGATGGAGTGGAATAGGGTTGAAAGAAAGGGGTTTCGACATATGTCACCGAGGTGGGATATTTTTCTGAGAGGAGGTGCTTGCCGGAAAGTGAATGTCTAGTGGATCTCCTTTTTCATTTCTGACTTTCTGGATTACTCGAAGGCGTTGGATCTCTTTGAAATCTTTGGGTGTATTGGCAATGTGGTGGAGGTAGCAATTTCGCCGAGGAGGAACAAGTGGGGAAAGAGGTTTGGCTTTGCGAGGTTTGTGGAGGTGGAAGATTCAAGATTGTTAGCTGTGAGGTTAGACAATGTGATGTGCAGAGGGAGGAAAATTCATGCGAATATACCTCGGTTCAAAAGAAACGGATCAGTAGGGGAGTTTGGAGGCATAAAGGGTGGGATGGAAGGAGGCATTAGAAGAACGGAGGAGGGGTTAGGAGGAAGGTAGAGTTGGAGGCGAATCATAGGAGAGTCGGGGATTTATCTTTTGCAGAGATTGTCGCTGGTGGGGAGGCTGCAGTTAAGGAGAAGGCTCTGAAGTTGTATTTTGAATCTGATCCCGTGCTAAGGATAGGTGGAAGAAGGTTCTGGTAGCTGAAGTGTTGTCTCCTGGTGAGTCCTATAATATCCAATCCCTTCTAGAGATTGAGGGTTTCTTTGCTATTGTTGTGATACCTTTAGGCCCCAATCTGTGTCTTCTTGAGGAAACAGAAGTAGGGGTGTTGGAAGGCTTGTTAAGTGAAGAGGAGGACTGGTGGAAGAAGCACTTTCGTTCTATTAGGCAGCGGAGAGTCTCTGATGTTGATATAGATAGGATTATGCGCATTCGCATTTTAGGAATTCCCTGTCATGTGTGGAATCGGTCTTTTTTCGAGTTTCTTGCTAATGCTATAGGTGTTTTTGTGACTGTGGAAGAGAGGTATCTGGATGGCAGTGTGATGGATGTTGTTATTTTCTGTGAAAGTTCCTCGGAATTTTATACTAAGAGAAAGTTTGGTAGTGGAGATTGATGGGGAGGTGTTTGAGCTTGTGTTGAGGGAAGAGGCTGAGGGTGTTTGTTCGAAGCAGAAGGGCCATAGTGAACGGAGTAACTCCTCTTCAAGTTCAGACACCTTATGGGGAGATTCGGTGGAGGAAGATGGGGAGTGTGACGATTTGGATTGTGAAGTGTCGGTGTGTGATGAATCAGCAGGACATCCGTTGGAGTTTTTGAGGAGATGGCCAGGAGTTTTTGGGGGACGAAGGACATGGAGTTTTCTTTTTTTGAAGCCAATGGTTTTTCGGGAGGTATGTTGATTTTGTAGAATCCAAGATCCTTTTCGGTTGTAAATAGTTTTCGTGGCGATGGTTATTTGGGGATTAAAGCTTTAGGTAATGAAGGTATGTATTATTTTGTTAACGTGTACTCGGCGTGCTCGATAGTTTTGAAAAGAAAGCTATGACGGAAGCTTTTGGAGTTGAAAGCTAAATTCAACGATGGGAAATGGATTATTGGGGGGACTTTAATGCGGTTAAGAAGAGTAGCGAAAGGAAGGGTATATATGTCGCAAGATCTATGGCGGAGTGGAGAAATTTCAATGATTTTATTGTCAGTAGCGATCTTTTAGACGTTCCTTGTAAGGGAAAGAAATTCACATGGTTTAGTGGGGATGGTAAATCCAAGAGTAGATTGGACCGTTTTTTGGTGGATGAAGGAATTGTAGCTTCGTGGGGGATCGAGGGTCAATTGGTGGGGGTGAGGGATATCTCGGATCGTTGTCCGGTTTGGCTAGTGGTTGATAAAGAGGATTGGGGGCCCAAACCTTTCAAGTTCAATAACGAGTGGTTTAACAACAAGGATTTTTTCCTTTTGTGGAGAAGGAGTGGGGGGCTTTGGAGGTTTATGGGAGAGGGGATTTTGTTTTAAAAGGGAAACTTCGATTGATAAAGGATAAACTCATTTGGTGGAATAAAGTGGTTTTCGGTAGATTCGATTTGGAGGTAGAGGAGGGGGGTAGAGAGCTCAATGAGGTGTAGGATTTGGATGATGTTAGTGAGGAAGCGCTTTTGATAAGGAGAGATGCTAGTAGTAAAATTTGGTTGAATCTCAAAATTAAGGAAAACATGCTTATTCAAAAGACGAGATTAAAGTGGCTTAATGATGGGGATTCGAATAGTAGATTCTTTCATAGATCTATGAAAGAAAGAAGGAGGAGGAATCATATCGGTCCCATTGTTTCCAACAATGCTATTACTTATAAGGTGAAGGAAGTGAAGAATGAAGTGAAGGCTCACTTCGGTAGGAAGTTCGAGGAGAGTTATCTTGTTAGACCGGTGTTGGAAGGAGTGGCTTTTAAAACTCCTAGTATGGCGGATAGTCTATCTCTCGAGGTTCCTTTCTCCGAGGAAGATATTAGGGAAGTGGTGTGGAGTTGTGATGGGTCGAAAAGTCCGGGTCCCGATGGGTTTTCTCTTCTTTTCATGAAGAAAGGGTGGTCATTTTTGAAGAAGGAGTTTATTTATTGCTTTAATGACTTTCATTCGGGAGCGGTTTTGTCCAAAGCTATCATGTCTTCCTTCATCACTTTAATCCCGAAAGTCTCTAATCCTTTAGTATTAGATTATTATAGGTCGATTTTCCTAGTGGGGTGCATTTACAAGATCTTATCTAAACTTTTGGCGGGAAGGATTAAAAAGGTGCTTCATTCGATCATTTCCAAAATTCAAAGTGCTTTTGTCCCGGGTAGACAGATGTTAGGCGGGGTTTTAGTGGCCAACGAGATTGTGGATTTCGTTTCTAAAGAGAAGAAGGATTGTCTTCTTTTTAAGGTGGATTTCGAAAAGGCTTATGATAAAGTGAATTGGAATTATCTTAAGTTTATGATGAGGAAGTTGGGTTTCGGGGAGGTTTGGATGAAGTGGATGGAGGCGATGATCTTTTCGATCAAAATGTCGATTCTTGTCAATGGTAGCCCAACGAGAGAGTTTGTGGTGGAAAGGGGTCTTAGGCAAGGCGATCCTCTTTCTCCTTTTCTCTTTGTGATTGTAGCAGAGGGGTTAAATCTTTTGGTGAATAAAGCGGTGGAGAATGGGGATTACGCGGGGGTTAGAGTGAAAAACAATTGTTTTGTGGACATTCTCCAATTAGAGGATGATACGCTTTTGGTGGGGGATGGTAGTTGGAATCACCTTTGGTCCATTAAAGCGGTTCTAAGAGCTTTTGAGCCTGTTTCGGGGCTTGAGATTAATTTCAACAAAAGTAAACTTATTGGGTTTAACGTTAATTCTAACTTTTTGGAGGTGGCGGCTAATTTCCTTGCTTGTAGAATGGAACCAAAGGTTTTTACCTTTCTCGAAATTAGGATTGGAATTAATCCTAGGAAGGTGAATGAGTGGAGGCCCATGGTGGAGGGCATTAAAAAAAGGTTATTGTCGTGGAAAGGTAGGTGGCTAAGTTTTGGAGGGAGATTAACTCTCTTGAAGTCGGTTCTTGGAAGCTTGCCTATTTTTACATTCTCTTTTTACAAGGCGCCGAAAAAGGTTATTCGAGAGATTAATAGTATTCAAAGCAATTTTCTTTGGGGTGGGGTGGAGCATAAAAAGAGGATTCATTGGGTGTCTTGGGATATTATTTGTAGGTCGGTGGATAAGGGTGGTCTCGGTTTAAGGAGGTTGGAGGATTTCAACTTGGCTCTTCTCCTTAAATGGAAGTGGAGGATTTTGGAGGTTCCAATTCTTTATGGTATGAGGTGCTAAAAGCGCGTTATGGGGATATTAAGATTCGGATGGCCGGTATAGGGGAAATTTCTAAGAATTCTTCCAAGTCGAGATGGTGGATGGATTTATTAGCTTTAGATAAGAAACTTCCGGAGATTTTTTTTGTGATAATGTGTTCTTTCGTATTGGGAATGGTTTTTCTACATCCTTTTGGCATTCCGCTTGGTTGAATGATGGACCTATTAAAATGTTGTTCCCTTCTTTGTTTTCTTTTTCCCGTTTACAGGATGTCTCAATTGCAGGGATGGGCAGTTGGATTCAAGGCGAGTGGCGCTGGAGTGATTTGGGCCTGAATAATTTGCCCGCGGGAGCCACTGGTACAGCAGCGCTGCTGTATGGTTTGCTGCGCCAGGCTGTTGGTCCGTCTAGGGGCAGCGACGTCGACGTCCCTTTTTGGAGATTGACGGGTCATCATTGGTTTACGGTGTCTTCTTGCTACGAGGACATTTGCACAAGGAAGGTAGTTTTCGGCCCCCCAAACCGTTTCAACTTTGTTATGGAGTTCATTTGGAAGATTGATGTTCCTTTAAAGTGTAAAGTTTTCGGTTGGCGGTGTCTTCGTGATAGGATTCCGACTAAAGACTCGCTTGTCCGTAGAGGTATCCCTCTTTCTCCCTCGGCTCTGTCTTGTTCTTTTTGTGGTGTTTGTAGTGAAACTTCCTGCCATTCTCTTCTTCTTTGTCGTACGGTGGATGATGTTTGGAGGTATATTGCTTCATGGATTGGTTTGGTGGATTATAAGGCGGAGAATTTTAAAGAGAGTTTTTGGATTTGGCATTCTTTTTGTAATAGGAAGAAAGTTAAAAGAGGTAAGCTAGGATGCGCTTGGTTGGCAACTCTTTGGACGTTGTGGTTACATAGGAACAAGATTATATTCAAGAATTTTGGATGGAATTCTAGGGATGTTGGTTGGGATGTTAAAGTGTTGGTTTGGAGGTGGGCTTTTATTTGGAATATTGCTCATGCCAATTGTAACTTTTATGAGTTTGACAAAAACCCTTTGTTTTTCCTAAGTTAGGTTTCAATTGGTGGGTAATTTTCTCCGCGGTTCCGGCCGTCTCTTTTGTAATCTCGTTGTGAACGTTTGTTCTATTAATATATCTTGATTAAAAATTTTAAAAAAAAAAAAGCTGTCAAATTCTACATTTGAGAAAAAAATAAAAAATTATTTTTTAATTAATTTTTAATATTTCAAAAGCGTTACATATATATGCAAATTCTAAGAATAAGTAATAAACTAACAATTAAAATAAAATTATATTCCATAAATCTTTATTTAATTTAATATTTAAATTATCTAATTAAGTATATTTCATATTCTATTTGATAAGCTAACCTAATTATTTTTCTATAAATCTGAGTACTAAAAAAAGCATTAGAGGGTGTGTAACAAATAATACTCCAAACAATTACATTGTCAACAATGATTAAAGTAACCAACCAGTGGAAAGATACCAAACATCACAAGAAAGTTAAACAGGTCAAAATACCTTCAAATCAAATAATCAACCAAACCAAAAATTCCCAAATAAGTCTAACAATTAGGAAGATTATCAAATGATTTATTTGTAAAAACCTAGTTTTGCATAGACATGTCGAGCTTCTAAATAAATCATTAATTTTGGACTAGAAAATAAAATAGCAATCCACTCAAACAAAAAGAGAAGACATAAAATCTCTGACATTGATACAAAAGAAAAAAAAAGCTTTGTAACCTACAATATGAATATATATTTACACAGGCCCACGTAAATAAACATGTTTGTACATAAATGCTCCCATGGAGATATTCGTGGATAAATCCAATGGTAATGGTTCTCTTTTTTCATAACCACGTGATAAATATGAAATATTTGCCAATTATTACATAGCCGGTCACATATTTACTCAAAATTTTAAGGTGATTAGTGTATAGACTCTTTTACTTATAAAATATTCAACCTTACGTTACATTTATGCACAACAATATCTTTCAAGTGTGAGCACATCTACTATACTCTCCCTCACATTTCATCTACATACGTGTACTGGCGTTGCATACACTTCAACGGGACCCGCCGCTTGATCACCCTATATCAAAACGACTTTCAATAAAAGTGATCGGTCCTTTAATTGAATCGTCGACTCTAATATCACTATTGAATCATCATGAGGAACATCCACATTGAGTCAAGAGCAACACACAAGTAATAGAAACTTCACATATTCACTCAAAATCTTAACAAGATACGTGTATGTGTCATCTCATTTATAAAATGCTCACATGTGTAACTTTAAACTCACATTTATACCTAACAAATTTATGGTTAAATAAGACTCCTTAAAAAAATTTCATATCCCACTGAAATTAATTAAATACAAATTCTAATTCAAGATTTCTCAAAAATTTAAAACGCCACTGAATTTTTTTAAAAAATATATTATAAAATTTCATTTCTTACCGACCACCAACTCTAGGGTTAGGATGTTCATTAATGTTTGGACCAACCACAAGTTGTTATGAATAAATTAGTGGATACTTAGATAAGATTATTAAATAATTAAAACATTATTTAGTAAAGTAATTATACTTACATGTGGTTTAGTGATAACGTGGGGTGGATATTGTAGGATCTATTTGAGACATTTCTCCACCTTAATAATTGCTTACAAGAGAGAGAAAGTGTCTAAACAAACACCGCTTGTCCTACTAGAAGGAAATGGACCTACAACTAAGGACAGATTAGCTACTTTTTGCTCAACAATTGAGTAGTCATGTTCATGCCTTTCCAACTGTAAAGCATCTAGTACTACTTCTCTTGTAACACTTTCAATCATTTCTTGCACTAAACACAAAATTGATTGGTTTTATAACATTTGTTTAGAGACGTGTTTCTAGTTGATCTTTAAAAAATTATTTTAATTAGATGCTTAGTTTCTGAATTTATTTTATAATGATTTTTTATTTAATAAATATTAATATTATGTTTTTTAAATACATACTCCCTCCATCTCATATTTATAAAAAAATTTACTTTTTAAATTTATTAAATAATTAATGTATTTAGTCTCCGTCTCATATTATAAGTCTCATATTATAAAAGAAATTTACTTTTTAGATTTATTGAATAATTAATGTATTTAGTCAATATATAGACCAGATACATTAATTATTTAATAAATTTATAAATAAAATTTCTCTTATAATATATATAGAACCGAAGAAACACTTATTATAAGAAAAATTACATTCTGCATATATTGAATAAAATTACATTCTACATACATTTATTGAATAATTAATACTATTATATTGGATTTATATAGTTCAAATATATTGATTAGTCAATATAATTAAAAAGTTTTTTTTTTATAAAAAGGACCAAATTGAATATTTGTTGGTCAACGTAGATCTTTTAGTTAAGTTTTAATAAAAATTGTTAAATTTTACTAATTTAGTATCGTAAATATCATTTTTTTATATGATTTATTGTGATTTATAATGGTGCACAATAGCATTTCTCTCATTCGAAGTGGTTCTTTTAGTTAAGTTTTGATAAAAATTGTTAAATTTTACTAATTTAGTATTGTAAATATCATTTTTTTTTATATGATTTATTGTGATTTATAATCGTGCACAATGGCATTTCTCTCATTCGAGACTCAGAAACCTAAATCAAAATGTTAAGACGCTATTATCCACATTTCACCAATTGTCGATTAGTGTTTGTCAAAAGAACACAACAAATAAAGAACCACATTCACTTCATAAATATGCTTAAGTTTTATCATAAAATTTAATTTTTTTTGCTTCTCTTATACAATCGTTTATGTTCTCTTTTGTGAGTTATATTAAATTTCTCGCGTTTCTCCTTATTTTAGTGTAGATTAGGATTTTCTTTGATGGATATTAGATTTGAATGTCTTATATACACCATGTGAGTCACATCATTTACTACATAAGGCCCTTATGATAAGGCGTTGGATATTGATCAATTTCATGACTACTAAAAAGTGTTATGAAGCGTATTACGGTCACATGATTTCTTCAGCAAATGGTGAACTTTTATGAACCAAGATCAAATTCGGAGACTTTCAAACATCGCCTATAAAAAGACAACAAGGGAAGCCAAAGAAAAAAAAAAGAAACAAAGATGCATTAGAAATGAAGCAATGAAAAAAAAGAGGAAACATAGTTGAAATTAAAGTTCATAACTTGGAAGTAAAAATTGCAAATCGATCTAAAAAAACCGAAAAATGCAAAAAATTGAAGTTTATTGGATGTGTTTGGATGCCATTTTGTGAGAGCCGCACGGTTCGGATCAAATTTCGAATTGATTTTTCAAAAATCGATCCAAACCAAACTGAACCGCATGTATATGTATTTTGTACTTATTTATTTTTTATTAGTATGATATGTTACATAAATTTATTATTATATGATAATTAATTTTTTTATCTTATCTATTAGCTTAGTTTAATCTATTTATTTTTATTATTTCATTTATTTCAACTATAATCGATCATTTTCATTTTATAATATTAACTTTTAATATAGTATTTTCATTTTATAATATTAACTTTATATATATATATATATATATATATATATATATATATATATATATATATATATATATATATATATATATATATATATATATATATAAATCAAATCTATGATTTATTAGTATATTTATAATATTAATAAAAATATAATTTATAATTTGGATATCCAAAAACCGATCCAAATTAAAGCGCATTAAATTGGATCGGAACAAATTAGATTTTTTAACGTATCATCCAAAACTGAACCAAACCGCAAATAAATTTATTTTTGGATCGGATTTTGCCTTAATTTAGACACAATATTACATCAATTCCAAACATCAATTCAATTAAGAATTACAACCAATTTCAAATGCCCATAATCAAATATTATAATAATTTTTAATCAATTATTTTAAATATATTGAACCTCACTAAACTCTGCCATTATAGGAGAGCATTGTTGCCAACACTAAATGTGAACATGCAATCTTATGAGTATGGAACTTCATATTTGTCATTGATGAATGAAAGAAAGCATAAGTTGCATGTTGTGAGAAAGAAGAAGAAAGGTGCAAGTTCTGTATTATTCATCTAAAAAAGGAAGTGAATGTTACAATGATTGTTATATAGCTAGCTAGAATGAAGTAGCTAACTTGACTAACTAACTAACAAACACTTAACCAACTAACTAACTCTACAAAGTTAGTTGGTAATTGTACACGTGGATGTTTCCTTTTCAGCTTCAGCATTCACAACCCCCCTCAAGTTGGAATGGATGTCAAACATTCCAAGCTTGGAATGCAAATGATTGAAGGGTCCTGGATGCAGATATTTAGTAAAAATGTCTGCGACTTGTTCATGTGTCGTGACTGGCATTAGGTGTATGGTTCCATCAAGAACACGTTCACGGACAACGTGGCAATCTATCTCAATATGCTTTGTACGTTCGTGGAACACAGGATTTGCAGCAATATGTATAGCTGACTTGTTGTCACAATAGAGAATGATAGGTAGTGAGGAAGGAAGATGAAAATCGTGAAGGAGCAAAGTCATCCATATTCCTTCACATGTGACATGAGCTAATGCACGATATTCAGCTTCAGATGAAGATCTGGAAATGACTGCTTGTTTCTTGCTCTTCCAACTAATTAGAGAGTCACCAAGGAAGAAGCATATGTCGGAGGTAGAACGACAAGTATCAGGGAAAGCTCCCCCAATCGGAATCAGAGAAGCCAGTCAAACATAAGGTAAAAGGGGATTTAAAAAGATGTCCCTGACCAGGATTACTTTTGAGGTATTTTAACACATGTATTGCAGCAAGCATGTGTTTATCGGTGGGATTGGCAAGGAATTGGGAGAGTTTGCTGACAGCATAGGCTGTTTCTGGACGAGTGTGAGTGATATACAAGTGACCGATAAGCCCTCTATAAGTGGAAGGTTCACAAATGGGAGTGCCAAAGGTTTGGTGGAGCTGTAGGTGAGGTTGCATGGGTGTGGCACAAGGTTTGGCACTAAGAAGACCAACATCAGAAATGAGATCAAGGGCATATTTCCTTTGGCAGATGAAAATACCTTGTGTGCTGCGAGCAACTTCAAACCCTATAAAGTATTTGAGGGCTCCTAAGTCTTTGATGCTGAATTTAGCATCAAGCAATGTTTTGGTGCGTGGGATTTCATCAGGATCAGTACCTCATATGATTAGGTCATCAACATATACTAAGATCACAGTGAAACCTTGAGAGGATTGCTTAGTGAAGAGGGAGTAATCTGCCTTGGACTGTAAGTAACCAGAAGTGATGAGTGTGTCAGACAGTTTAGTGTTCCACTGACGACTAGCCTGTTTCAAACCATATAGTGAACGTTGTAGCTTGCAAACAAGATTAGGCTGAGGTAAATCCAGACCTAGAGGAGCCTTCATGTAAACTTCTTCATGGAAATCTCCATGAAGGAAGGTTGTGTTAACATCAAGCTGAAATAATGACCAATTGTAGGCTGCTGCAATGGCTAGAAGTACTCGAATTGTGGTCATCTTCCCTACAGGAGTAAAAGTATCTGTGTAATCAAGACCTTCAGTTTGTGTAAAACCCTTTGCAACCAATCGGGCTTTATATCTCTCAATAGTTCCATTGGCATGTAATTTCACTTTAAACACCCATATGCACCCAATGGCTTTCTTCCGTGGAGGCAGGTGTACAAGATCCCATGTCTTGGTTTTAGTCAGAGCAGCTAACTCAGCCTTAATAGCCTTTTTACAATTTGCATCACAAATAGCATTCTCATAGGATTGAGGTTCATGGATAAAAGAAATATTCAAAATGAAATGTTTATGAGCAGGTGACAAGAAATTATAATTGAGAACATTGGCAATAGAATACTTACAAAAAGAAGAAGATGATGAACCAGCTGAATTGAGAAGTGTGGATGTATCTGCCAAAAGTGTACAATGGTAATCCTTAAGGTAAGAGGGTGGTTGTACATGTCTGGTTGATTTTCTAATAGGATTTATGATAGGTAGGGATGAGTTGAGATCAGGTTGAGTAGATGTAGTATGTGAGGGTGAGCTGACAGTAGGAGAAGATGAGTGATTGTCAAGGAATGTTGAATTGGAACTAGTTGGAGTAGGCTGGGGACAGGGATCAGATGTGGATTGAATAGGAGTGAAGGACTCATTCATGAACTGGGTATCAAACAAATCATCAAATGAAGAACTTTGAGTTTGAGATGTTTGAGGATTAGAGGGAGAAGCTTGAGTATTGGTTTGAGAGTTGACTTTGTATGGAAAGATAGTTTCAAAAAATATGACATCTCTAGAAAGAAACAGTCATTTGCATTAAAGGTCAAACAGGAGATGACCTTTCACTCCAGTTTTGTAACCTAAATAGATGCATTTCCTAGACCTTGAGTCTAATTTTCTTCTATTAGCTTTCAAGGTGGCTGCATAGCACAATGAGCCAAAAACTTTAAGATAGGACATGTCAAGTAAGGTGTTGTGAAGGGCTTGGTAAGGTGTCTTGTGCTCTATGTAAAGGGTTGGTAATCTATTGATAATATGGACAGAATAGCTAACTGCATGTGCCTAAAAAATGTGTGGTAACTAAGATTGAGATAAGAGAGCTCTAGCAGTACCAAGTATATGTTGGTGTTTCCTCTCAACAATTCCATTTTGTTGAGGGGTCCCTACACAAGATGTTTGGTGTGTGATGCCATATTTATGATAAAAAGCATGAATTTTGAATTCATTGCCATTATCAGATCTGATGCATTTTATTTGGCAGTTGAACTGAGTTTTAACCAAAGCTACAAAAGATTGAACAATTGTTGCAGTTTCAGATTTTTGTTTCATTAGAAAAAGCCATGTGAATCTACTCTTATCATCTACAACAGTGAGGAAATATCTAAATCCCATCATACAAGGGGTAGCCAAAGGTCCACATATGTCCATGTAGAGAAGATCAAATTAGATTCAGACACATGATTACTAAGAGAGAATGGTAGTCTCTTTTGTTTGGCATAAAAACACACATCACAAGGTAAAGCATTTTTGACAGTTTTGATAAAAGGAAAACTTTTATTGAGTTCAAGAAGTTTGGCATGTGAAGTGAGCCCAAGTCTAAGATGCCATAAGCTACAATTGGAAGAATCAGTATTTGGTTTATTCACTAATAAGTTAATGAGATGACTAGGTGGATTGGGAAAGAAAGAGATTGAAGGAGTCTTGAGGAGATACAATCCACCATGCAATTCAGTTGTGCCAATCATCTTCATGGATGACAAGTCCTGTATGATACAAGCATCATTAGTAAACATGAGTTGACAATTGAGACTTTTGGTTAATTTTGGAATTGAAATGAGATTGAATGAAAAACAGGCATATACAAAACATTGGTAAGGTAAATTGACTCAGTAAACTTTACAGTGCGGCTGCCATTAGGGAGTTTGATGGTAATAGGCTTAATACGTTTTATGTAGTGAAAGAATTTTTTTTTAGTGTAACAAACATTGTCTGTAGCACCCGTGTCAAGGATGAAAGTATCGGGATGAAAGGAACTAGGAAATGTACAAATGATACCTGAGTTGGGAATGTTATGAGAGGTAATTTGATTAATGCTATGAGATTGTATTTGTGAGGCATCTTGAAGTAAAGCTAATAAGGTTTTGTGCTGCTCAGGAGTAAAAGCCAATCCAGGAGATGCTTGGACATTAGCTTCAGAATCATCCCTTGGCTGAACTTCTGGCTTGTCTTCTGAGGTAGTGTAATTGTTTATTGCACCATCTGCTTTCCAATTTGGGGGATAACCGTGCTTTTTGAAGCAAGTATCAATAGTGTGATTTGTCATGCCACAATGTGTGCAGACATGATTGCCTCTACCTCTGCCACCAACAATTCTACCACCTCTGAGATTACTTCTTCCTCGAGCATAAGAGTTACCTCTGGTCTGAGAATCACGATTGTTATTAAGAGCAGCCAATATTTTTTATTCATCAAGAGGAATGTGAGTTTGTCTTTCTTGTTGAACAAGTAAAGAATATACTTTGCATATGTTTGGTAAAGGATCCATCAGCATAATCTGAGATCTGATAGCAGCATATTGATCATTCAATCCCTTTAAGAAACAAATAACTTAATCATTATCTCTATATGTGTGAATCTTGAGGAGAACACAACAAGAAGGATCACATTCACAAGTAGGAATAGGGAGAAAATTATCAAATTCTTGCCATAAAATTTTTCAGTTTGGTGTAGTAAGAAGAAATTGAAGAATCACCTTGCTTAGGGGTACAAATTTCTTCCTGTAAATCAGAGATGCGAAAAACATCACCTTGATAAAAATGCTCCTTCAACTCATTCCACATGTCAGCTGCATTATCCATCCATAGAATGCTTTGAGCTATTTCTTGCTCAACAGAATTCTTGATCCATGACATGATCATGGTATTGCACCTATCCCAAGCAATTGAATTGAAATCGAGATCTGCTGGGCGAGGCAATACGCCATTGATGAAGTGCAGTTTGTTCTTGGACCGAAGAGCCATAGTCATCGAGCGAGACCAAGAATGATAGTTGCTGCTTGAGAGAAGAGGAGTAACGAGAATCAACGCAGGATTTTCGTTTGGGTGCATGAAATATGGGTTATTTGATATCCTTTCTGCTGGTTGCGAGCAACAGATTCACCATGGACGCTTCCCTCGGAAGTAGTTGACATGATGAAAAAGATGGAATAAGTGAAAGAATGAATCACAGAAAAGTGAAGATGATGGAGATGAAGAAACTTGCGTAAGGCAGCGAAAGAAAAGGATCACAGGTCGATGATACCATGTGAACATGCAATCTTATGAGTATGAAACTTCATATTTGCCATTGATGAATGAAAGAAAGCATAAGTTGCATGTTGTGAGAAAGAAGAAGAAAGGTGCAAGTTTTGCCTTATTCATCTCAAAAAGGAAGTGAAGGTTACAATGATTGTTATATAGCTAGCTAGAATAAAGTAACTAACTTGACTAACTAACTAACAAACACTTAACCAAGTAACTAACTCTACAAAGTTAGTTAGTAACTGTACACGTGGATGTTTCCTTTTCAGCTTCAACATTCACACTAAATTCATTCATAAATAGATAACCCAAAACATCATTGTTATTATTATTAACACTAAATCCATCCCTAAATAGACAACCCAAAACATCATTAACACATTCAACTATCTTTCTCTTGTGTAAGTGAACCTATTCTTCAATTTTAAAATGTTCTTCTTTAAGTTTAGAGGAAAATTTTAAAACTCAGGGAGGTATAGTTATCATCACACAAAACATCCTTTTTCAAAAACACATTCAAGAGTCTTTATGTTAGACCGACACCAATCAAGTCATAGTCTCAGCTGAGAAGACGAGCGAAACCTTAACCCTCTAATTTTGAAAGGTGGTCTTGGTTTTTGTTTGGGTCCGGAATGATTTTCAAACCCTCTAATTTTGAAAGGTGGTCTTGGTTTTTGTTTGGGTCCGGAATGATTTTCAAATGCCGGTCGATGTTGCCTAATTTAGATTGGCTAGCTAGCAAGAATAGGGTCACATTATGAGGAACAGAGCTAATATTCTCAGCCAGCTACAAATCCCCACAGGTAAATAACATAAAAAACAATAGAAGAACCAAATGGAGATCAATGTACAAACAAAAAAGACAACACCATGTTTGTGCAATGTTCAACTGAGACTATAGTACTTACCAATCACAAGTTTAGAAAATAAAATGAATATCAAATAAAAAATTATATTAATAAATTGAAAAAATGGCAAAAGTTTTGCTTATAGTTGAACCAAACACCAAACTAGACAAACTTTTGAATAAGATGTTGACTGCATACCAAACCCTCAACTTACTTTGAAATTGGGATCAGTGTGTGATGCAAACATAAGAGAGTTTCTCATTGGATAGGCACAAGAATGTGATGTTTCAATAAACCACCTAATTAAGTGTTTCTAACGTAATCATTTATCATATAAGTGCTTATGCATAAACTATTTCTATCAAAAAAGATAATTCTGCTAGTACACATAATATCAAACCAACATCATTTCCAAATCCATGTGCTACTACTCTCCCCGTTGACATTGTTTAACACCAGAAAATAAAATTAAATTAAAATCAACAAATTTAGACTAGCTATATAATGTTTTCTAGCAATAAATAAAGTATTAGATACAACAAAAACCAGAGAAAACCATATGCAAACAAATCAAGACCAAAACTATAGATGAATAATGGGCGGAACTAATTATGACACACATACTTCTTACTCGTCAAGCTCTATTTCCTTCATATATATAGAAAACCATTTGAAACTCGAGAGACTAGAGACGATTTTCTCTTAATCGGAGTAGGGTTTTATCTTGAACCTGTAAAGAAGCCTCTTCTTTTTCAAGGTAGGATTGTCGACAGTGAGGAGCAATTTTCCTAGTTCACCGACTTTAAAGCTGTTGGAAACTACTGGTTCATCGCTAGGGGCCATCTTTGTAGCCTTCTGTATAATAACTGCATATCTATCCTCAGCATCAGGTTTGAATTCAGCACTGTAACTAACTTCCCAGCCCACCACGCGCAATTCCCAGACAATAATGCATTTCTGCAGATCACACAACAATTCACTGAGATATTTATAATAGCATGATAGAGTCTTGCGTAGTTAGAACAAGAGACAAAAGATGTATGAAAACACACCTCATATATAGCAATTTCGACGGTTTGCTTAGTGGTTGGCTTTACAGGAATTTCCGTGGTGGGATCGTTAATGCTGAAATCCGGGTTGCAATCACAAAAATCAACACTCAGGCCACCATACTGAACCGGCACTTGCTCAGGAGAAATATACCTAATCAATTTCACAGACAAATATAGAAAGTGAGTTCACAAATCATAACCTAACAAACAAACCAAAGAGCGAAATCTGAAAAAGATTTCAAATTTTAAGAGTGGCTAACAATGCTCATTTTTCACTTCACTAACTTGAAAAGTGTGTCGGGAGACTTGGATGGGCCTGCAAACACAAATTTACTCTTCGTCCTCTGAGTCAAGAACGGATTGATCATGGTATAGAATGCAAGATACCACCATGGCACATTGATAAAAACCTACAAATTGAAATTGAATAACAAAGGAACACACCATATCAGTCATCATTTCATCATCACTTACTATTAATTTCACCTTTCCATATAAACAAATACATAAACAGGTGAATCACTGCTATTTTATCCTCAAAATTCTAAAGATGAATCAAGTAGCTAGAACCTCCAAATTTACAAAAAAAAAAATTAATCCCTAAAATTCAATATCAATAATCAATTTTGATAAATCCAAATCGTAAATAGATACCAACAAAGTTTCCGAAAACATGTTGCTACTCAACATGTAAGAAACAATTTGTCATCTCAACATGTGCTTATAAGTGGGGGGCAATCCTCACCCTACAAGCCGGTTTTGTAGGGTTGAGTTAGGCCCAACCACATTTCTTAACATATCTGATCCCTACAATTTCGACCTATGAAGCACAAACACCGACCCTAACTCGCCAACACCGGTGATAATTGTGTCACTTTCAGACGCCGACACGGACATGGACACCTTTTTTCAGAGGTGTTAGTGCTTTAGAGATTTCGACAACTAAGGTAATGTTTGGTTTCACGGTTAAAGCACTTAGAATTGATTATGGATGAGTAGAATTGATTATAACATGTGTGGTGACTCTCTAGTAGAATTGATTCTACTTAAAGCTAGGATTTGTAGCTTTTGAGTCTCTATGAGATTATTTATAGTGAAATACTTTAACAAGATCTTATCCAAACATAAATCACTTTACCTTCATCACTTTTAACTAGAATCAATTTTACCAAATCAATTCACTCCCAATCAATTTTTTTCACCGCAGAACCAAACCAAACACATGCTAAAATGGTAATTGACCTGAATAGATATAACATACACAACATACATAGATATCAAAACACTAAAATTGGGAATATGAATGAACCTGTTTAGCAACAAACTCAGGATAATTATCCTGAAGCAACTGCAGCGCCTGTTTAGTAGCAAGTCTAAGCTCCCTTTTCGCCGGCCCCGGCGAGTTTTTCAAATCATTAACTTGAAAAACAGTGTTAACACCACCAGGATAAAAATCAAGCTTCCTAATACTCTTCTCCAAAAACTGAATCCTCCATCTCAAAAACCTGTTCCTCCTTTCCTCATTCCCGAAAGTCTTATCATAAAGCTCCTTATTCTGAAACTCACCATACACATTATAACAAACAGGATGCGCCTCTCTTGAAAAGCCATGCATGAAAACAACTTTGTCCAAATCCTCGCCTAGATCTTCGTCCAGAAGTGAGTCTATGTTGAAGTCTTTTCGCCATTGGAGGGTGTTGGTGAGCATTGTGTGGGAGTCTTTCGGTTTGAAGTCGCGAGCGCGGAGGAATTTGAGGAGGATTACGTCGGTGCGTTCGTCGGCGAGAAGGGGGACGCCGTAGATTGAAACTTGTTCACCTTTGATTGATTCAGTTATGAGGTGTTTGAGTTGGTTGAGTGAAGTTGTTTCTGAATCGGAGAGATCGCTTAGCTTGTTGCTTTCTTCTTTGAATGAAACTAAATTTACTGGAATTTTCTTTTGTTGTTGTTGTTGTTGATTTTGTTCGGGTTGGGGTTCTGGTGAGGGTTCTGGTGCTACTACATCTTGTGACTGGTTACCTTTGGTATCGGTTTCTGATTCGGTTGGTTGTGGTGGTGGATCGGGGAGTTCTTTTTGGTCGGTAACCGGGAGTTCCGGTTCTGGCTGTGGCTGTGGCTGGGGAGTTAGGGTGGATGAATCGGTTTCTTGTTGCGGTGGTGGTGACGGTGGAGGAGGAGTAGGGTTTGAGTTGTTATTTTCGGCCATTTTGAAAGAGAGAGTGAAGTAAAGGTTAAAGTTGAAGTAGTGGAGTATTTAAGAGATAGAAAGAGATTATGGAGCGGTGGAAAATGAAGTAAGAAAGTCTAAGAAGTAAGTAAGCAAGAAGTGAAGTGATCTGTAGATGGTATCAAAAGACGACATTCATTCAGCTGCCGAATCCTATGCTGTATGTCATTGTTTTGTAAAGTCGTCCGGTGGTTTTGAATTTTGATTAGTCTCTTTTCTTATTATTGTTATCATTTCACTTATTTTTATTTTTTTATAATTGATTTATAAATATTGATAATTTATTAACATTAATATATTATAAATAATAAAGATAAATAAATACTTTCGTTAAGAAATTAAATTCTAAACTAATTATTCAGTTATGTAAATCAACTAATATATATTACTTTCTCTTTTTAAAATGATTATCATTTATTTTTCTCTCACATGTTAAAAAAATAGGGAAAAAAGGTGATGCACTGTCAACCAATCACCATCCATGTATCCAATTAAACCATTTTTTTATTTAAAAAAATTTAATGATATGGCACATTTATGATTTTCTATTGGATGACAGTGTAAAACTATTTTACACTGTCAGTGCCCTACCTTTTAACTCTAAAAAATATAATAAATTTATTTTAAAATATTATATTTTATTAAATTAACTTTATAAGTGTGTTAAAAATAGTGTATGAGATAGTATTAAGGTGACCCAATTGAAAAAATAATAATTTTTTATATTAAAAGTGAGAATAAAATAAATATTTATTAAAATGAAAATCATTTTGAAATGGAGGGAATAGTTGAGGACCCTTATTCAACCCATTGTTTTCCTACTTGAGTTTAATTGTTTATTTCGTTTTAAATATTTAAAAAGAAACTTTTTTATCAAACAATTTATATTTATTTATTTATTAGTAGACTTATAAATTTGAATAATTTAAAATTGTAAGAGAATATTTATCTTGTCTATTTTATTATTATTATCTCATATATATATATCCACTATAAATGATAAATGATAAATCCTAACAATATAAAATTTTAGAAAGCTATTAAAACCTAATAACATGCAAACTATGCAAAAATTAAAAGAGATGGATAGAGAGAAAGTACACTGGTATTTATATTGGTTTGTTGTGTTCTCCTCGCTTGCACCTAGTTCACTCTCCATTGATAAGTCATTGAAATTTCGTTAGTCTTCCAATAATTTGTAACAAAAAGGTGTTCTTTTATACAACAGATAATTAGCGACAAACTAAAAACTTAAACCAACTACTAAACAACATATATCTAAATCGTGATTTTCCTTTTGTTATACACAGCTCTAGGATGCAATTTTTTTAAGATCTGCACTCAACCTTGAATCAATTCACCTTCTCATAACCAAAGCACTCTAGGGTTTCATCTGCATTGATCTTCACTCAATCCTACTAAAAATTTTTTTTTGGGTCTTTGAACTCTCAAAGGAATTAGAAACTCCAAAATTGTGTTTGCATATATCTTCATTTATCCTATTGAAATTCCCTTTGGAAAAGAAGCCTTTCTTTCTCTTCACCGGATATAAATCTCCAAAAAAGCAAATCACAATCCAAATCTTCAATCTGAAAACAAATTTTCACAAGACATTAGAACACTAATGAACCTCCTCGCACTCTCTCTTAGAGTTGATAAAAACACAACTAGTCCTAAACTCACTAATTCAACACAAGAAAATTATTTTCTACAAGTTTTACTTAAGATAGAAAGTTATGTTTTTCGGAAATGTGAATGAGTATGCAAAATTCTCTTTGCAAGTCTTGAAAGTTATGAGTTAGAAAGAGAATTTAATGTAAATATGTTCTAGAGAAATGCATTAATAGTGAGTAAAAATGGTCATTTGATTTGAGTCAAGAGTGAAGAAAATGATTTGAGTCAAGTAAAGGAATGACTTGAATCAAGATAAGAAAACTTAGATTTTCACGAATTTGGTTCGAGTCAACACTTGCCCGTGTCTTATTGGGAAAAAAACAAACATAAAGAAAGAATAGGAACACAATAACAACATAAGAGATTAACGTAGAAACTCTAAATCTGGAGAAAAAACCACGACCATTGTCAAATAACAGCCTGAGAATAACAAAATGTAAAAATTATTACAACACATAGACTACCCTCTACCACCCTTAGGCCCCAATACACCCACACTCTCCAAAGCAAATATTTAACCACCCCTCACAACACTCTAAAACAAGAGTATGACAGAAAATAAAGAAAATCAAATGCAAACTTAAAATTCTTTTGATTGGTACATCTTGAAAAGAAAAAATTTGAATCTTATATATAGCATTGGACTCCCTTTTCCTTCACAAAAATAAGCGATGTGGGACTTCTTCAACATATATATTTTCAACCAAACCCAACAATCTCCACCTTGATTGAAAATAATACATTAACTTTCATTGTCTTCACCGACAATCATACTCCACCATAAAGAGTATATTCACTTGAAGCTACACCACTCCAAGAATTTTCACATTGTCTTCATTGACAATCATAGTTTTAAAAACTATCATACTCCACCTAAAGAAAGAGTATACCTTGAAACTAAATCATTTCAAGAATTTTCACATGCGAAAAACCAGGTTGAAACTTTCTGGTTCAACTTCCATGTTGGTAGGAAGTTCTTCAACCATCGACATAATCTCACAACACACTTTGTTTTAATGCTCATGTGTTAATCCGCTAGCAATAACTTGTCCTTTTCTATGACAGTGAAAATTTCATGAGGACACACTTCTCAATTTTCAAATAAGATCGTCCTCTCTCACAGCGAGAGAGACATTGCTAGCATTTGACTTAGAGTTCTTCTCTGACGCTGCCCCATCATGACACTTATACTTTATATGTCCAATCTTTCCACATTTCTAACATTCCACACTCGTTTCATTGTTTTTCTTCACATAAGGCCTTCCTCTAACAACCAACACTGAGTTTGATAAGGTATTATCCTCACCCTTCAATCTTCTTTCTTCAAAAATAATTTTACTAGCAACTTCTTCATAACTCAGAGTTTCCTTCCCATATATCAAAAAAAGTTTAATATGTTCATAGGAAGATTGAAGAGACCATGTCAGTCTCAAAGCTTTATCTTCATCATCAATCTTGACTCCAATAGTTTCTAATTCAGAAACAATAGCATTTAGAACACTTAGATAATCAGATACTTTTGTATGTTCATCCATACGCAAGCAACGAAAGTGCTCCTTCAACAACAACCGATTTGATATACCCTTTCCTTGATATAGCCCTTCAAGTTTCTCCGAAGGCTCTTTGGCTGACGACGTACCAAGAACATTCGCAAGAATATTCTTAGCCAAAGACATGAAAATTGTACTCGAAGCTCTCAAATCTAGTTCATCCCACTTCTCATTGTCCGTGTTAGAAATATTTCCTTTCAACGACTTGTGTAATCCTAATTGTATCAAAACATCATTGACTTCAATTTTCCACAAGCCAAAATTGATTTTTCCATCAAATTTCTCTAAATCAATCTTCACTGCACTTGAAAAACATGACATTGCAGCCAAAACCATTCCTGCAACAAAATAAAATTTTCCCAACCAACACATAGTATAAAATTTCTTTTCTGATGTGGAAGATTAGACAAAACTGCAACCACATAGCATACTAAAATTTATATCCCACCAAACCAAGGCTCTTGATATCACTTATTAGGAAAAAAATAAACATAGAGAAAAAGAGGAACAAAATAACAAAACAAGAGATTAACGTGGAAACTCCAAATCTGGAGAAAAATTAAACCACGACCGTTGTCAAATGACAACCAGAGAATAACACTATGTGAAAATTGTTACAACACATTGACTACCTTCAATCACTCTTAAATCCCAATACATCCGCACTCTCTAAAGCAAATATTTAACTACCCCTCACAACACTCTAAAACAAAAGTATAAGAGAAAATAAAGAAAATCAAATACAAACTTAAAGTGCTTTTGATTGATACATCTTGAAAAGAAAAACTTGAATCCTATATATAGCCTTGGACTCTCTTTTCCTTCACAAAAATAAGCGATGTGGGACTTCTTTTACATATATATTTTCAACCAAACCCAACAAAATGTTGGGTGCAAGTGTGAGTGGTTAAAAGTCTCACATTGCCTATGAATGAGTGAAATATTGGATTTATTAGAGAGATGACCCATTTACCTAACACCTTAAGGTTTTGGGTTGAGATGTGATGTCTCCCTCTCTTGTGATCCTGGGGCATTGGTCTCATTGGTGCTCCCGGCTCTCTCGGACTTCCTAACAGTGGTATCACAGCCGTGGTTCGACTTGGTGGGGGAGCGGGAGCTGGATCCGGTGTTAGATCCAGTTATAGGATGTGGGGGGACTCACACTTGTGGGGAGAATGTTGCGTGCAATTGTGAGTGGTTAAAAGTCCCACGTTGCTTGTGAATGAGTGAAATGTTGGATTTATAAGAGAGATGGCCAATTTACCTAACACCTTAAGCTTTGTTTGCGAGTTTGGAGGAGAAGGGAGGGGAGGGCTTTGGAAAATAGGAAGAATTGGGTGAATAGAATAAAAAGATTTTGGGTAGGAGGGTTTTGGAGGGTTTGATTTTATTCATAACACCAAAAATCACATAAAATAGGAGAACAAAAAAATTGTATTGAAGGAGGATTTTGGAGGGCTTACATAAATTTTCCAAATATCTTTTAGGTTGTTATACTATTCTGAAAATTAAATATTTAGTAATGATAATGACTCTTTTATTATTCTAAACAAAATTATTTTTTTAAAAAATATCAAATATTTTCCTATAATTTTTTAAAATTTCGTTTTCGGAAGCCTTTCCCTCCCCTCCCCTCCAAACTTGCAAACATAGCCTTAAGGTTTTGGGTTGAGATGTGGTGTCTCCCTCTCTTGTGGTCCTGGAGCATTGGTCTCATTGGTGCTCCCGACTTCTCCGAACTCCCCAACATGTCTAACTCATGATTTGAGTCAAACACTTTTCATACTTGAATGAAAACCACTCATGATTCGAGTCAAAAAAATTTTGACTCAAGTCACATATCTCGTGGAAAATTTTGTTTTTCAATTTAAACTCATGATTCAACTAAAGCCATTTGCTGACTCGAGTCATGTTTTCCAAACCAAAATTATGGAAAACATGAAAGCTCGAGTCAAGATTTTGTTTAACTTAAATCATGCTTGCACATGTTTCTTGATTCAAGTAACAAACTTTATGACGAATCATTTACATTGATTTTTGGTCAAAGACCTATTTTATGCATGCAAAATAAATTTTAATGAAAAATAATTCTACGCAAAATACTCATTCGGTCCCTTAACTATACCATTGGGTTCAGATTGGTCCCTTAATTTTTTTTCGTGTCACTTTGGTCCCTTAACTTTCAAAATGTTTCATTTCAATCGTTTTTCTCTAATTAGGGACAAAAAAATTTAAATTTTGCCTCATGCCTCAAGTTGGGCCGGTCCTGCATGAAGTATTACAAATTATCCTTAAAAAAACCTAATGTGCTTGTATCATATTATAAATTAAAATTTTTATTAAAAAATTTAATAATTTAATAGTGATTTACCTTTTAAAATTGATATCAATATAATTTCTATATTATAATGTAAATAAAAAATAAAAGTATATATCATGAAGTATGGAGTGGAGTGGGTATTAATTAGTATATACCTACACATCAACCTGCATCTCTATCCATATCTATAACACATATCTTTATTCTATTCACTATAAATATTTTTCTTTTACAAGTATTAATTAAATACGACTTCAATTGTCATTATTAAGGACCTTAAACTATTTCAAAATAGTGCCTTATAAAGTTGATTTTGTAAATTAGTTCCTTATCCTATGACCCCCTTTCTTCAAATGCACCCACCCCCTTATAACTCTCAATCAAAGTGTTGGTTGTAACAAACTAGTGAATTTTATGAGGATAAGGGTGTGCTTTGGAATTAAACAAGCAACACACTCCTTGTAATAACAAAACTAAAAAATTCAAAATTTCTTTGGCTCATACAACTACACCTGGCTTCTAGAAAGATAAACATAGTTGGCAACAAACTAAAAGAGACCACACAAATACCAGACAGGCCCCCCTTAAAATCCTACAATTGATTTTCTTGAGATAACAAGAAAGAAAAAAACAAATTTCAAGTAGAATTTTTGTGAGCATTAACAAACTAGGCTATGTATTGTAGCAATTTTTTTGGTTTATGAATGGCTCATTTATTTTCAAGAACCTTTTACACTTCTCATAAACTAGTTATATGTTCAAACATTAGGTATTATGATGTTAGAACAACACCAAGAAATGCATGTTATAGAGTTAGAAGAGGAAAAACATGGAATGGTTCAATGTTACAATGCTGCAGCAGTAGTAGTAGAAGCAGTTCACAACAATCATATTGTGCTGATCAGAAAGTGAATTTGCAAACTGAGAATGATAGTGAAAATTTGAAGCAAAAGTTTGAGATTTTGGCGTGTGAGTATGGATGGAGGATAAGGAGATTAATTGTGAATACTGATGAGATAAAAATGGCTGCTCAAGTTCAAGCTGAGGCTTTTCATGTTCCTATGGCTCTTTTCAATGACTTGTTCTTCCACTTCTTTAAGGTTTTTCTTCTCTCATTTTGTTGATCCTCTTCATTTTTATTGAAATTGCACATACTTTTCTTTTTAATTCTAAGGAGAATGGACGTAGATTCGTGCGATCACTGGTACACGCATTCTAATACATCAAATGCGTGCATCAATGACTGCAGTGAATCTGCATTTCACTAAGTGCTAAGAAGTGAATAATTACAAAATTGAAACCACACTCAATATATCAAATATCTTTATAGTCTTTTACGGTATCAGAGTCATAGTTACACTCCTTTCGCATTGATGTTCAATGTTTTGTCCTGTCTTGACACAAAATAGGCTGAAGTGCTATCAGGGCTTCTTTACAAGCTTAAATGCTCACCTCCCAATAGGTACATTTGTTCTTATTTCTAATCAAGCTTATGTAGATTATCATTTATCAATATATGAAACTTGTGAACTAAAAAAAGTTACATTATTTTTTCAAAAAGACACATGATGAACCTGAAACATGAAATAAGAAATTGATTTTGTGTAAAACACTAGCAACTAATGTATGTGCATTATTATTCAGGTATGCTTGTTTGGTTGCTGAGAATGATCAAGATTCGCCAAATGAACTTGTTGGTGTCGTAGATGTCACTGTAATGAGAGATCAAGATGTTCTTGAACATCTTCCAGATGATGCACAAGAGTATCTTTACGTTTCAGGAATAGCTGTCTCCAATGCTTTCAGGTGATTAACGTGTCTGTAACCGTATTTGTGTTTCATAGTTGATAGTTTTTGTTATGTTATGAAAGTGAATGTTGATATTGATGTTAATTTGTGGCACAGGAGGATGAAAATAGGGACTGTAATGTTGAAAGCATGTGACATGCTTTCGAATTTGTGGGGTTTTGAGTTTCTTGTTCTTAGAGCTTATGAAGAAGATGTGGGTGCTAGAACATTGTACACAAATGCTGGTTACCAAGTTGTGTCTAAAGATCCACCATGGACAAGTAATTGGATTGGAAGGAAATGTCGAGTTCTTATGATCAAAAGAATTAGTTTATTTCCTTAGTAGATTGTTGATTCAAAAAATTTAGAAAATCCAAACAAAATAACATAATAGGCAAATGTATCCTATGTACATAGCAAGTACTGGAAAGAACTCATTTTGTATGTAATCATTGAGAAATAATGAGCAAGATGTTCCCAGCCCTCATGTTTGACAGTTACAGAAAATGGCACACATCGTTTCTTTGGAGTAAATTTCTTCAGCACAAAAGTCTTAATTGCATCCGAGCCAGGTGAGATAGTTCTAAATTGGAATTGCCCCTTGGTACCAAAATTCACCCGGTCTTTCATGTTTCCTTATTTAAGAAGGCGATTCCGTCTGTTATTCAGCTGCAAACCCTACCCCCTATGCTGACTGAAGACATGGAATTGGAGGTCAAACCTCAGGATATCAAAGTTGTTCGGACAGCTCCTACCGGTCACGTTGAAGTCTTGATTCAATGGAAACAGCTGCCAAATTTTGAAGCATCATGGGAGTCCTTTGACACCATCAATAAACAGTTTCCTGCTTTTCACCTTGAGAACAAGGTGAAGCTTTTGGAGAAATGATCATTAGTGGTCATCGGATTGTTGTTTATTGTGGTTTGGTCAAGGGAGAGACTAGACTCTATAATTTTTAAGGATTGGCTGTTATTGTGTCAATTATTTCCTTTAATTGGAAGTTACACATTACCGTTGTGTCTAACAATTTCCATTGATGTAACTCCTCCGCAGATATCATATTCGGTCAAATCACTGTCTTTGACAAAGACGCGAATACTCCAAATATAAGATCAGCTACGTGGATCAATCAACCTCATGAAGTCATAACACGCACTTATCCAAAACATAAGTCATTTATTTCTAAATCACTCATCAAAGAAGATAACCACCCTTATATCAAAGAAGTCATTATTTCCAAATCAATTATCAGAAAAGAGAACCAATGTGTATCACACTATCACATACAAACCAGAAGAAAAAATCAATAAATATATGAACTTAAAATACTTTCAACATACAACGTATCCCACGTTATTCATTTCTATATAAACACACATACACACACCTTTGTATAGAAAAGTAGAAACTAGAAACTATAAAAACAACATCCCCAAGTAAACAGTGCCTATAGTTCCACAATGATTTTTCCAGTAGCATGGCCATCAATGCTCTTAGCCCAAGCATCTTCAGCTTTGCTCAAAGGAAATTTGGAGTCAATAATTGTCTTCAGTTTTCCATCCTTTACTAACTGAGCAAGATGTTTCAAGCCATCGGCCTTGACAGATACAATAAAAGGCACCGACCGCTTCTTCGAAAAAGTAAGTTTCTTCAGGGCAAAAGTAAACATTGATCTTGGGCTAGGTGTTAAATCCACCACAACTCCGTTTTTAGCCAAATTAGGATCAAAAGTTGACCATCGTATTCCTGTGGTGCAATTTATCACTGCATCGTATTTCTTACCAGACGGACTCTTTAATGATACTCCCTCTGGAGTTTTGTAGTCAAGAACCTCGTCAGCACCTAAGCCCTTAACTAAGTCAATGTTGCGAGCGCCACAGGTGGCTGTCACATGGTTGCTTCCTAGTTTGGCAAGTTGAACAGCGTAAAGACCTACACCGCCTGAAGCAGCAGTTACCAAAACATTCTTGGGGTCGCTCCCATCAAGCTTAATTCCTCCAATTTCTGTGAGCGCGTCATGAGCTGTGAGACCGGCTACAGGTAAACCTGCAGCTTCAGCAGCTGAAACTTCAGATGGTCTGGCAGCTATTAAGATCTCGCTAGCCACTGCAAACTCAGCTAGTCCACCTCCATACTGTCATTCAACACAACATGAATAATAACCATTGTAATTGGTATATTAATATATATATATATATATATATATATATATATATATATATATATATATATATATATATATATATATATATATATATATATATATATATATATATATATATATATATATATATATATATATATATATATATATGAATATAAAATAGTTGGATTGAAAATAGGATCATAGTCTTAAAGTTGTGGATTGAGAAATATGTACAACAAGTAGAGAGCAGAAGAGCATATTTATAAAACTGTAACACAGCTGTATAATTTCACACTAAATCATGTGGTATCTTCATATATTACACTTCAATTTCAGATAACAAAGAGAAGGTTATCCACTGTTTAAGCTCGAAATTTGAACTTTCACAGCCAAGAGGGGAAATGGAGCAATATTATTATGTAATTAAGAGAATGTGAGGTTTGAGGCAGAGGAAGGTTGTAATCATGTGACCAATTGTATGATCTAGCAGCACAAACCCAAACAAGGGGTTAAGGCTTCATAAATAATACTTTTCTAGTGTTTTCTCATATATCATTAAAATTTGGACACTACGACATGTAGCGGTTGACGCTGGCAATAGAGCTGCTGAAAACCAGCCCCTGCACGGAGAGGAGTAGTTCCATACCTATTAGTCCATTAGGCATGCACATCGTAGAGGTTAGTATCCATGGTTGTGATTAGAGTAGCACTAGAGATAGAGAAAGGAAGAATTAAATGGGTATTTTCCGATGTGAATTTGATGCAGGGTACTATAATGATGTTAATGAATTTTGAGGATAGAAAGGGGAATGTGCATGCATCCTCAACTCATTCCAAAGGCATTTTAGCAATCATATATATGACAGGGGTAATTGTTGGCGTTCTAAATTCATTTATGGAATTATAGAGGAACCCCGGTTTTGAGCTAGCAAAAACAGAGCTCAACAATGCAACTGAAACAACTAATTGGAATGCTTAGGAGAAGGCAAGACAAAATGGGTACACAAGCAGCAGGGGAAGACTGAATCCATGCTTTGCAATTGATGTATTATTGCAGAAATTTGGAGGAAGCTTGCTAGATGTGTTTTATCATCCTACTCACAATTTCAGTGTTAGAAGTTGCCACAGCAATTAATCGCATAAGTGGTATAATCAACAAACCACGGAGTCATCCTTATCATTTCAATTTTCTTTAAACTATAGTAAAATATTTCAAGGTTGGATCACCTAATTTGGGTGAACATAATATGTCTGCAGATGCTATTCTTAAGTGTCTATATGCCATTGAAAGGACATGGCATCCCATGTTCATGAAGATGAGCGTTAGTTAGTATTCACGAGATGATGCAAATAGACTTAAAATTGAAGTATGCACATGAGCAAATAGACTTAAATTCACGGCTCTTAGATAGTATTCACTAGAAAAATATGGAAAAGCGTGTCTGTCATAGATATGCTTTCGAAGTCTGCAAATTGTTGCTCTCACTAGATTCTAAGGAAACCATGAGGACTCTTTTCTGCAGGGATTGTTCTGCTTTAAAGATTAATGAATATGCATGGCTGGAAAAGTTCTTTGAAAATCATAGTGGTAAGTGGTAACTCAATTGGGTTGTTCCCAAATATCTCTTTCCTTGCATGTTGTTGATTTCACCATTGGCATGTTCCCTCCAAAGATATTTGTAGGGGTTATGAAAAGGCTTTGGCATCTGACCTGAAGAACAAAGCAATGATGTTTTATCCTTCAACTATACATGAGTTAGTGACAAAAAAAGCACACTTGAAAGATTGCTTATGGACTGATTTTCTCAAGCATGCCATTATCCTTTCAGATCAAACAGGAATTCCACCTTAAGACCCCGTGATTCTCCTCAAACAGGCTGTGAATAGGATTATACAGATCAACAACAAAGATAGACAATATTTAGTGCAATGGAAAGGCTTGAGCCTGGTCTATACCATTTGGGAGGAAGAAATGCTTTCACACAAACCAATCTCTTTTTCTCAGCCTTGGGAACAACACAGTTTTTCTAGCGGCTGGTAGTGTTAGGAACTTTAACCCATTGTGAGCTTATGGTCTGTCCTCACATCTTAGATTCCTTTGAAATAAACTTCTGTACTACTTTGATCCTCTTGCTAAAGGAATTTTAAAGTCAAACAAAAGGCAAAGCCATGGTAAACGGAGAGACCATGTTTTAGCCACCAATTTTTTTGAAACCCATGGGTTTTCTCCTTTGGTGGTAATCCAATTTGAGGCACTTTCAGACATTAAATGTGAACAACTCTCTCAGTCAGAATCTAAACCATGATTTGGAACTCGATACTATATTTCAATATCAATAAAATAAGGAATTAAGTTGATGCAAGTGCCGAGTTTGAGGGACCATATTGGGTATTTATTCATTTATCTATATATCTATCATTGAAAAAAGTATTCCGTATTGTGCACCATGTCGGAGTGCGTGTTTTTAAACTAGTAAGACTACAGAATAGAAAACCAATTCATTCATGAAATTGTGCTGCAATTCACACTTGAAATAACATAGATGATAAGAAGAAATGAAAAACAGTAAACTAAGAGAGTGAAAGAAAGAGATGAGTACTTGAGTTGATAGTTTAGCAATAACTTTATCACCAGCTTTAAAATCTTTCACTTGCTGTCCAACCTCTACTACCTCTCCTGACACATCAGTGCCTGAATCAAAGATCAAAGAAATGTTAATTGTAAAAGTAGAGAATGAATTTGTTTGTAATAACAACTTATATATAAGCTATTTCTACAATCAAAGAAAAATATAATCAAATTATTTTCATATTGCAAGCTGTTTTCATAAACTATAGAGGAAACAAAGTGCTTATGCCAATAAACTCATTTCTACACTATTATTTTCAAATAAGCTACAATTAGTTTTGGTAAACAACCATGTAGATCTGTTTTCATAAACTGAAAATCGCATTAGAGACACTGAAAATAGCTTTAGAGAGATGTCATGCCATGAGTTAACACTCCGACAAGTGCTTATGCCCTCATCAATAAACCTAAATGTTTGAATGAGCTTATCTATTGCCATAAATTTTGTGACACTGTTTGAGAGACTTGATCAAAAGAGCTCATGACATTTTTTTAACTTATTTTTATAAATTCTTCAAGATAGATAATGAAAACAACTTATAACATATATAAAAACAATTTAAATAGATTTTACCTTTCCTTATAGAAATAACTTATGCGAACATATTCATAAGCACTTATTTTGCTACAAGCTGCAAATAAGTTGTTTATCCAAATTTTTATAAGCCAACTAAAACAAATATTTAAGTTATGAAGCACGGACTCCGACATGGACAACGGAACACGACACGATAAGGACACTCTGCCGCCGATAATCTCAAAAACATAGCACACTGACACCAGTACATATATGATATTATTTGACCTTCAATTCTTCCGTGATAACCTTACTTCATTACATGTTTAACCCTTTTATATGTGTATGAAATTTGTCCAAAAAAAAAATGCATAATGTGTGTTGAAGCAAAGAAAGAAACAAAATATATTTGAAACATTTGTCTGAATTGTCCGACAAATGTTGTATGAGTGTCACATGGGTGTCAGACAACGATTCAAAAAGTGTCGAAGTAAAGAAAAATAACAACTTTTCTGGTGACACTTGTCTAACTTTTTTTTTCTGATACTTGTTTGATTTTTTCGACACGTGTTATACGAGTGTCATACAAGTGTTTGACACCGACACGTGTTAGACACCGCGACACTGCTTCTAGAAGTGCATAGTATTATACTCCCTCCGTCCTATATTATAAGCAAATTTCACCTTTTTAGATTCATTGAACAATTAATGTATCTGGTCTATATATGAATTAGTAAAAAGATCATTGAGCCATACAAGGTATATGGGGAAATTTTCCCGGCATAAGCATTGCGCGTAGAGCACCCTTCTGAATCTTCCAATCAACTGGATTAATGCTAGTTGCTTCCAATTTGAGTAAAACTTCATCATCCTTTGGAGTGGGAACAGGAACTTCAACATGCTGGTTAAAATCAATAATTGAAACGAATCAGAATCAGTTACACACATGTAAATGAAATTAGGTTAATTTAATTTAGAGATGAGAAATAGTGATGACCTTCAATCCGGATGCACCACCGCCATAGGAATCATACTGAACCGCTTGCATAAGTTTGTCAGCCATGTGAAAATGATAAAAGCAAACAATAATTTTGGTTCATTAACAATGGTGTGTGATGAAGCCGAGATTCAATGCGAGCCATCCCTAAACGAGGATTTGACCAGGTAAACTCTGCACTTTTGGTGGAGAGATGAATCATAGAAGCAATGTTGGACCAAGAAACACTTTTTTTCTCATGAGCGCCAAGAACTGCGTTGTAAATTGTAATCACCGATTATAAACCATGCTCCCGTGTGAGAGTTTTGGGAATTCATTCGGACTTCAAGGTGCACCACCACTTCAGCGGCCTTTTCATCCGCCGTCTCCGCCGCAATAGCACGATTTGGAAATTAAAATTTAAAAAACTTAATAGATTTTGGAAATTCTAACAAAATTAAGAAATTTTCCAGTGACACATAATATTTGGTTACACTCATTGATATTAATATTTTGATACACTTCAATTCGAAATTAATTGTTACACACTCTAACTATTTTTTTTTTTACAACATCACAATTATTCACAAGTGATATTTTAAATATGATTAAAGTAAAAGTCAAAAATTACTTTAGTAATATATTTGTAAAGGTTCGTGACAAGGCGGTATTAGACCACCACGTAAGACGATCACCCTAGAAAATGGCGCCTAGCATAACTCTCACTCTATTAGCTACTCGTCCGGATGAAAAACGTGGGAACTACGTGTACATAATTTATAGTCTCGTGTGCAAGAAGTCTTGGTCACGATCTTCTAAGAAGTAGATAGTCAACAACTTTTCTAGTCCAAGTGAAGGTGTTACCACTTCTCAACCCTGAAATCCAAGCACATGAGCCTTTATAAATACCTCGACTCTAGGGTTTAGGAGGAAAATTCAGAATACACATGAAACACCCCAAAAATATAAAGCTTCTCACCTCACATGACATTGCTCTCTCCACACCGAAAATACCACCAAATAGGATTTCTCACAACCATTTCAATGAGGCCACCATAAAGTCATCCAACCGAACTAAGAAATGTTCGTAGGAGCATTTCACAATGGCCTCGAAGCAGAGCACTTCAATGAGTCTCTCGCCCAAAGGCTAACTTATTGGTTAGTAAATGTGGTCACCAAGACAGAATGTTACATAAAGAGTGGGGAAAGTAACGTCGAGAAGAAGGCATGTGACGTTATAAAGTGTGTTACTAGCTTCGAATGCACGCAACACTCACAGAGTAACTACACCTCGCCCTTCGGGGGATAAAGCGACGTTCAAGCGAGGTGGAAAGGTTGTGAAGGGCTTCACGCCTCTAAACACTTTCCGTAAATAGACTTGGCAGGAGATTGTCCACTTGCATGATATCCCTACGCTTCCAACTCCAAAGGTGGATGTTATGGGACCCGAGCCTGGAAGATGGTGCAGGTTTCATAACGTTAAAGGACACCAAAGTCTCGAGGTTTGAGAAGCCTCTGGTGATGACAAAGATGTTACCTGAAATGGCTACGCCCTTTCAACCCGTCTTTTTCCAAAATATTGATAGGTATGTTATCATATGACATCCAAAGTCATCATTCTGTATTCCCCATTATGAGAGAGTCATCCCACCGGCTTAAAGTCTCACCAGAAGGGGTGGGTTTTTCTGGAATAACTTGTTCTTTCACTATTCTTTAACTTGACTGCCTCACACGATTGTTCTGTTTTTGCGAGTGTTTTAATTGTCTTTGAACGTTTTCTAGGAGATTCTTCAGGAAACTATTGATGATTTGCATGGACATCAATCCTCTTGCTAACATATGTTCGGGATTTTTCATTAAGCTAGAAATAGAGCAGAAACGTTAGAAGATGTTTCTCAAAGACAATGTCAAATGATCCATTATGGTCTTTCTCTTCAAGTGTTTGTTGTTGGTAATGATGAATTTGATAACGAACTCTAGTGTATCAATCTTCACAATATGGCTACTGGTTGGAGTGTACCTGTAAACTCTCTAACATTAAGTCAGTGACAATAAGTGCAAGATTTTAGATTTTAGAATAGTTTAAACTTGAGGTTGAGTTTTTATTTTTAAGACCAATGTATCTTTTGGTCGGTTTTTGGTCCTGGGTCTTGTTCTTCTCGATCGCCACGAGTTCTTCTTATAGCTTAAGTCATTCATGGCTTGATCCAAATCGATTGGTTTTGAGTCATCCATCATTATTACGTCTTCTATGAAGTCACCATCTGCATTTCTTGCTTGATGTGGAAACCCTCATATCCAAATAGTCTTGTCAACCCAGTCCTAGTTCTAGCAGATCTTCTAACATTTTGCTCAAGTGGTTCTTCATTTTGAGTGGTCATGGCTTCAATTTGTTGGTCTTCTTCCAGCACAATTGTGATTGTATCTTGGTCATGTCGAACTAACCCATGATTGCAACTCCACCTTATGCTTTCATCCACCATAACATCCTACTGATCACTAGCTTATCATTATTTGGTGAATAAAACTTGAATGCATCATTTGAATAATAACCTATGAGCAGCATGACTTAACTTTGATCATCTAGCTTCTTCCTCAATTTCTCAAGTACATGCCTGAAGCTCATTGATCCAAATACTCTAAGATGACTAATATTTGGCTTGAGACCAGTCCATCTCTCATAAGGTGTCTTGTCGACTATCTTCTTGGTTGAACATCTATTAAGTATGTAAACTACTGTCAAAAATATTTCTCCCTAAAATCTCTTTGGCGTTTCATTAGCTTTCAATATACTTCATCCATATTTAGTATGCTTTTGTTTTTCCTCGCATATATACCATTATGTTGTGGTGTATAGGGTGCAATGACCTTGAGCTCTATACATTCCTCATGGCAATATTTTGCAAACTCCATAGAAGTGTATTCACCTCCACCATTAGTTCTCAGTTTCCTTAACTCGCATTCACTTTGTTTCTCAATATGCAATTTAAACTTCTTGAATTGTGTGAATACATCCCTCATTCTTTCAATAAGGTAAATCCACATATAGCTGGTGAATTCATTAATGAAAGTTAGGAAATAGTAATTACCTTCATTTGATCTGACTTCAAAAGGTCCACACACATCATAGCGAACAAGCTCTAGCTTTTCCTTTGACCTTATGGGCAAGTCATGTTTGAATGCTTTCTTAGCCTGCTTTACTTTGCAACATTCCTCACACACCTGACTTGGTTCCTTAATCTGAAGTAAGCCATACACCATCTTCTTCAGGTTGAGCATACCTAAAAATTTGAAGTTTAGATGTCCATACATGTGACTCCACAACCAGTCTTTGTCTCCATTACAGTCAAATTTAGACATTGATGATCAACCGTGTTGATATCTACTTTCAATATGTTGTTGTCTGCCAATGGTGCTTTAAGAATCATCATTCCTTTACCATCATACACCTTCATCTTACTCTTTTGTAACTTCATGTTGTACCCATTCGCAAGTAATTGACCTATGCTTATTAAATTACTTGTCATCGAAGGTATACACAACACGTCAATGATACTGGCTTTTCAACCATCCTTTCTAACCACAAATATGTTTCCCTTTCCAATTGATGTGATGTGTCTTTCATCTGCAAACTTGATCATTTCTTAAATGATTCATCTAACTTGGTGAACCAATTTTTATTTCCAGTCATGTGGTTACTGCATCCTGAATCTAGGTACCACATATTGGGTTGTTCATTCCTCGACTAGGTATTTGCCATGAGTAACACATCATTAGAGTCACTTTCTCCAACATGAGCATATCTCACTTCTTCGTTATCTTTTTCTCTTGGCTCTTTCTTCTTTCGACAATCTTGAGCATTTTGACCAAATCCTTAACAGTTGTAACAATGCACCTCGTTCATGTCAACTTTCTTTCCCGAATACTTGTTGCTCATGCCTTTCTTGGTTGAATCAGAGTGATTCTTTGGATCCACACACTGATGAATCAAGAACAAAGTTTTTCCATCTTTCTTCCTTTGTTCCTTGTGTAGAACCTTCTGAACATCTTTTGCATTCGCTTCCAATGTAGATACTTCATCACTCATGATTTTAGCCATATCTTGAAATCTAAAGATGATCTTCATCACTCATGATTTAAGAAGTTGAAGAAGAAGAAGAAGAATGTGTGTGTGTGTGTGTGTGAGAGAGAGAGAGAGAGAGAGAGAGAGAGAGTATTACAGAAAAGGGAAAATATTAATGTGAAGTTGTTTTCTGATTTATATCGTCACCTCTATATGTAAGCAACCAAAACATACAATTCACAAAATGCAGTATTCGACTTTATCGAATACTTGCTTACATACTTTGACACCACAACTTTATACTGTATTTGACTCATAAAATACAACTTACTACTACTTCGACTAGGTCGAACATAACCTTGTCGAACAGAGACTTACCAACTCAAACAATAAATTACATCTTCTACCATCACCTACGCGAACCTCTTGTAATCATATCATGTAATTATCCAAAAATCTCATGTAATCATATCATGTAATTATCCAAAACATAAATTTAGTTTCAAATTCCGTTTGTTAATTATAAATAAATCAATAAATAAAATTAGTATTCAATAATTTAAATAATACTCTTCCCGTTCCTTTTTAATTATCATTTTTTGACTTTTTACATATACTAAAAAAACTAATAATTATTTTACATGATGATTATTTTGTTGTCTATAATACCCTTAATTTTTTAGTAATTTCATTAACTTTTTTCTCTCTCTAATAAATAATTATGGATAATTTTGACAAAATTACAACTAATACTAACTTGAACTTTGAAATAACATTTAAAATGATCATTTTGTTTTTAAAATGTTTGTTTTTTTTCATAATAATAATGATAAAAAAAAAAAAACTATAACAAACTGAATCACTCGTCAAAAAGAGATGCACTATATATCATCACAAGAATACCAAATAAAAGAAAAGAACCACTTCTATATCAAATAAGTCATTTATTTCAAAATCGCAAATCAAAGAAGAAAACCATTCTGTATCAGTATATCACATACAAACCAGCAAAAGAGACTTATTACATATCTGAATTTAAGGTTATTCATTCATTTCTATTTCTATATAAACACATACAAACGTTTAGCAGAAAAGTAGAAGGAACAAATACAATCAGCAAGTAAACAGTGCCTATAGTTCCACAATGATTTTTCCAGTAGCATGGCCATCAATGCTCTTAGCCCAAGCATCTTCAGCTTTGCTCAAAGGAAATTTAGAGTCAATAATTGTCTTCAGTTTTCCATCCTTCACTAACTGAGCAAGATGTTCCATGCCCTCGCGCTTGACATTTACAATAAACGGCACCAACCGCTTCTTCGAAAAAGTAAGTTTCTTCAGAGCAAAAGTTGCAATTGAACTCGGGCCAGGTGTTAAATCCACTACAACCCCTTTTTCAGCCAAATTAGGATCAAAAGTTGACCATGGTATTCCAGTGGTGCAATGTATCACTGCATCATATTTCTTACCAGATGGACTCTTCAGTGCTACTCCTTCTGGAGTCTTGTAGTCGAGAACTTCATCAGCGCCTAAGCTTTTGACAAAGTCGATGTTGCGAGCACCACAAGTGGCTGTCACATGGTTGTTCCCTAGTTTGGCAAGTTGAACAGCGTATGCACCTACACCACCGGAAGCAGCAGTTACCAAAACGTTCTTCTGCTCGCCTGTTCCGTCAAGCTTAATTCCTCCAATTTCGATGAGTGCGTCACGAGCTGTGAGACCGGCTATGGGTAAACCCGCAGCTTCAGCGGCTGACACTTCAGATGGTCTGGCAGCTGTTAAGCTCTCGCTTGCCACTGCAAACTCAGCTAGTCCCCCTCCATACTGTCATTCAATATAACACGAAATTTGATAATACTTGTTACTCCCTCCGTCTCATAATAAATGTCCTATTTGAGCAATGCGCGGTTTTTAAGAAAATGATTGGATGTGTTGGTTTTAATAAAAAAGTTAATGTCATTTACTAGAATACCCCTATTAATAGTAGTTGAATAACGTGAAAGTTACTAAATAGGGGTATAATAGTGGAAAAATAATAATGATTGATGCATTGGAATTGTAAATGGACAATTAATTTGAGACAAGAAAAAAATGCAAATGGGACACTTATTATGAGACGGAGGGAGTAGATATTAACATATATGAATAAAAATGAATTGGATTGGAGATAGGATCAGTCCTGGAGTTGTGGATTAAGAAACCTCTGATGTTAGTAGTGCATATATATCACAAGCAAAGGCATAAGAGCATATGAATAAACTGTAACACAGCTATGTAAATAATTTCACACTATAAACCATGTGGCATCTTCATATGTTCCCTCCGGTCCCAATTATGGGGGAAAAGTTTACTTTTAGATTCATTGAATAATCAATGTATCTAGACTAAATATAGACCAGATACATTAGAGTGGTTGGTTCAAAAGATAATTTATCCGGGAAATTATCCAATTTGGTCCCTAAAATTAGACACCCGTATCAATTTAGTGATTTAGTTTCTTTACTTATTGGTTACAAAGAAGAAAAGAGGATGAAGACAGCAAGAAATAGATATTGAAGATTTTCAATTAAGACCCCAGCTTCTTATCGATTCAGTCCCTGATTTTTGCCTACATGATGTACTAACACGTGTGTTGCTTGTCACTAAACGTGATACATCATTACTTGACACTTAACAGACTTTAACTAATAGAGGGGCTAACTTGATCAATATTTTGATAAGTGAGGATGGGCTATTCTGCAATATCATGAAATTGTGTTGCAATTTATGCTTGGAATATCATAGATGATATGAAGAAATTAAAAACAGTAAACTAAGGGAGTGAAAGAAAGAGATAAGTACTTGATGCGTGAGCTTAGCAATAACTTTATCACCAGCTTTAAAATCCTTGACTTGGGGTCCAATCTCTACTACCTCTCCTGCTACATCAGTACCTGAATCAAAGTCCCACAAAAGCAAATGAACCTTATATACACCACAAGAGTAAGCAGAAAAGGAGTTTGTTTGTATAAACACATTAATTAAGAGCTTATAGGATAAATGCTTATCATTTAATCACTTATATATAAACTATTTCTACAATAAAAAAAAACATATAGTCAAAAAGTTGATTTTATAAACTACAAAGTAGTTTCCATAACTTAACCAAATCATTTCATAAGCTATTTCCTTAATATCACACAAACACTTTTTAAAATAAAAAAATGACAACTTGTTTATATTAGTATAAATATAGATAAATGTTCCGTCAGAGATTGACCTATGAACCAACTGATTACACCTGGTTATTTCAACTAACACATATCAGTTGAGCCCCTCCGTTCGTATTGCACAAACACTTTGACAAATAGATTCATTTCTACACACAAAAAGTCAAACTATTTTCATATAAAGCTATAATTTATTTTGAAAAAGTGCTTATAAACTAATCCAAAGTTCCAAACACAGATTTGAATAAAAAGAAAGAGGATTAGTGAATCATACAAGGTGTATGGGGAAATTTTCGAGGCAAGAACATAACCCGAAGATCACCCTTCTGAATCTTCCAGTCAACTGGATTAATGCTAGCTGCTTCCAATTTGAGCAAAACTTCATTGGTTTTTGGAGTTGGAACAGGAATTTCAACATGCTGCTTAAAATCAACAATTGAATTGAATCAGAATCAGTTAAGCAGAATCAGTTACGAGCACATGTATATGAAATTAGGTTAGTTTAATTTGAAGAAAGAAGACAAAGAAAAAGTAACACAGTTTGAAAGTGGTGAGAAATGGTTGAAGACCTTCAAACCGGAGGGTCCTCCGCCATAGGAAGTGTACTGAACAGCTTGCATAAGTCTCGCAGCCATATCTATCTTGCAGAGTACCGAACTCTATGGGTCTCGATTTGTTCGCTTGTTTTTAGTTCTACAAATTTCAACAACTCTCTTTGAATATAAAAATCAAATAAATGGACTTGTCAAAAAGAAAAATATCAAATAAATAGATGGTCCTAATTTTCCAACAGATTTTTTTTCTTAAAAAGAATAAAATATTAGTTATAATTATTTTTTTAGAATTTTTAAGAAAATATATTTTGTTAAGAATATTGACTTGTTTCATAACTAAATTAAGTAACCGGTATCAAATTATAAATATATTTATAAGTAAAGAATTAATAACTATATTCATTGTAATAATACTATTTTTAAATGGTTAAATAAAAAATAAAAGAATTCATAAAAAATGTGGTTTTTCTTTATATAAAAAAATTTATATAAATTTTGCCTAATAAAAAGTAAGGGAGAATTTTATTTTGTTAGAATAAGAAATAGAAAGAAAAACATGAACTTTATTTTGTTGAAAAACTTTATATAAATTTTGCATAGAGTCATTACCAAGTTAATATGGAGACGAGAATCTTCTTCTTTTTATTGGATTTTTTTTAACACTAATGATAACAACTACAATTTTGCGATAACTTAATTTTTTTATACAATCTTTAAGAGCAACTTGTTTCAAGATAATATCTCCCTCAATTAATTACAAATCTCTCAATATCAATATCTCAAATCAAAACAAAGGTTGAAGAAGAAAGAAATCTGATTGCAAGAGTTTTGAACTTTTCAAAAGTGAAAGGAAGTTGATTTCACAGAAAATCACAAAATTGATTATGAAAATCTTTCATGAAAAATTATGACAAAATGATTTTCTATGTGCTTGAGATTAAGCACGAAAATGAGTGAAAAAGGGTACTTAGATTCGAATCAAGAACATTTCGTGGTTTGAGTCCAATGATCAGTTGAAGTGGAATAAGAAGGAAAAATATTTTTGACTCATTTTTCATCTGATTCGAATCAGGAATAAAGGCCATGTGATTCGATCAAGTGTAAATCCTGATTCGAATCAAGTGCAATATAGCCAAATGGAAAATGCTGAAAAACTATTTGATTCGAATCAGGTGTAAAGTTTGATTCGAATAAAATCAAACAGAGGTGACCAGAAAATGCTTGATTATAATCTGGTTTAAATTTTGATTCAAATTAAAGTGTTTATAAAGCTTTGGTTTGCCTCAGTTCAATTGATTTGAACCGAGAAGTGTGCCTAATTTGCTTAATTCAAATCAAACACAAAAAATCTCAAATTTTCATGGTTTTCAAAAAAAGCTTTGGTTTGAGATTTCTATTTGCACTTAACTTGAATCAAAGACATATATGGTTCTTATTTCACTGATTCATGCAATGACTAAAAGCATCATGATCAATTTCAAATATAACTATTGATTTATGCATGCTATAATGAACAACGAATCGATTCGAACTTCATTCGGGATGTACAATATAACATCCCAAAGTTGGATTTCGTCGATTATAATAATTATCTGTGATTGTTGTGTGATTTATTCAGTTTATTAGATTATTTGGTGAGAAAGAGAGTCCAGGAGTTAGAGACATAGTACGGTAATTATAGGTGAATTAAAGTACAATAATATATGAATTATATTATTATTTAATTAATTATTCAAATAATAATAAGAATAAAAGACAGTGTAGAGATTTTGAGGGCAAAAGTCTTGTTGGGAAAAGTCTAAACTGGAATAATATTTTAATAGGAGTAAGCGAATGAGTGATCAGTTTTACATCGTACGTGAAATTGGACAAAACCGTAAGAGGAGTGCTAAGGCAAGAGACATCAAAGTGGGATGTTCATCCATTCGACCTCGAGAGATCAATTGTTAGGAGTAGCAAGGCAAGGGTGGGTAATTGTGGTTGATTAAGACTGGTATGAGGGTAGGGTAAACGTAGATTTTGTTGATTCTATCGATGGATGATGATTGCGTGTGAATAATTGTTAATAATGATATTTGAGATAACATGATTTAAATCCAATATGTATATGTGATGAATTGTTGCTAAAACTTTGAATTATGATGATTACGAAGTATATTGGATGAGTATGATGCTTGAAAAATCAACTCGGGAGTGATCTAAAACTATAGCGAATCACACCTGGAAGGTTGCTAATCGCGCAACATCATCGGGCGAGAGCCATGCGAGTCGATGACGGAGTAAATTCTCCGGGCGAGCCAGAGGCAAGCGATAGGCGAGGATTTCGCCAATGCTTCGCCGGGCGAGCTTGAGGACAGAGAAGAATGTGGAATTCACACTATGTCGTCGAGCGAGAGAGGGGAGAATGACGGAATTTCGCCAAGCGAGGGCCGAGCGACCAATTTGGCAGTTGTCGCTACCGCGAAAATTAACAGAGTCGCCACTAACATATTTATCCTGAAAAGGAAGGGAATGCCAGCAAACCACAAAACAAAACAACGGTCTCACGACCAGAGAAAAAGGGTAAGGGAGTCGGTTACGCGAGGGGAAGGTATTAGCACCCCTCGCGCCCATCGTACTCGATGGTATCCACGCTTGTGTCTAAATCTATGGGTGTGTAATAAATCTACGCTAATCTGGACTAAAATGAATGCAAAATGTAGGGAAAAGAAAGGATTGTGCTCGCACGGGCCCTACCCCGCTGCCTACGTATCTGTTTTGCAGAATCAGAGCTACCGTAGCTCGGCTAACTAATTTCTGTTTATTTTGTATTTTTTAGGTGAACAAGTTACATTCACACTCCGCTGCTCGACCTTTGGAGGCTTACGCTTGGGAATGGAGCGGAAATAACAAGCTCTTAAGAAAAGAAAATCAAAGAGTGTGGTTTGTGTTTTAAAGAATGCATGAGGAAGACCTAAGCTAAGGGGGAAAGCTTGCTACCTAATGTTATCATACAAAGGGTATCAGTCTAAACTAAACTAAACAACCTACGGGGGAAAAAGGGAAGCACACAATAAGCACACAAACGAGCATCCGCTCGTAAAGCAAACAAACCAACGTTACTGACCGAATGGTAGAAAAGCGGTCCCGCCATAGCCAAGGGGAGCAGCTCAACCCAAGTCAACCAAGCATTAGACCTCGTGAAAATGATCGGGCCATAGACAAGAGGGCGGACCCCTCTCAGCAACCAAGCCGTCACGGATCATAAAGGAAAACGGTGCGTGCGTACACCGAGCATCAACGTCGAGCGACGCGAGCTATAGGAAAGGCGGGGGTCCGGCTGCATGAACCCTTTTCCTGACATACTCGATAACAAGATCTTGTGCAGGTTCAGAAGCGAGCAACGCGTAGCGTGCACATACTGAACAGACTCGATGAGACTAGGCGGGGGTTGATTGCTAACCCTTTCCGCATGCCTTCTATGAGGACTTAACGGAGTGCCATATAGGACTTATTACACCGTGACTCCCTGCCGCAAAGCACAAATATAAACACACCAACAAAAACAGAGCCTCTTTCGAGGGCTTGGCCAGATGCATGTCTAGGTCCTACTTCTCATGTTAAAGGATGATGCAAGAAAGCGATAAAGTACAGAAAGAAGTAAAATGAAACGGAATCAATACCAAACGGATGATGATCCGTAAGCTAAAGCGAAGAGAGTGAGTAAACTAGGATCCCGCGAGCGAGCTAGCAACAGCAAACATGTCAGCACTCCGATTAAAATCCGCATAAGCAATCAAGAATCGGCGCGATGAAAGTAAATCACGCGCCAACGTGTGCATCGGGCACAACGAATACCATACACCTGCAAGGGAAACAGAAATCCGGACAAGCAAGTATAATGATAAAGGATGCGTGTAGAAACGCGAATCAGAGAGAGGATAAATGTCGTGTCCCACAAATAAAGCGGAACACGAGAGCGGGCATCGACCAGAGCCTCCATGTTGCCTTGCATACTAGCACACACGTTAGAGATAACAAGACACCGCAATCGGAATTGCGTTATTGAATTATAAGCTGAACCGGAAATGGATAACGGAATAGAAAGTGAAAACATAACAAAAGCGAATAAGAAGAAACATGAGATAGTATTCAAGAGCAAATCAAATATGTACACTAAAACTACGGAAGCAAAAGCAAGTATTTACATGCACAACGGTACACCGAAACGGCAAAACCGGGTAAAAACAGTGAAAACTAAACTCGTCAGAACTAATCCAAAATTTTATTACAAAGTTAAAACGTGCTAAAGAAGTCAAATATGCAATCAGAATTTACAAAATCGACTCGGAAGCACGACTTTCAAAACAGGGGCAGTAGCGAAAACGGTAAAAAAAAGTCAGCCGAAACCGAAAATAAACTGTACAAACAGCTCCGAAAATATTATTACGTATGAAAAACATTATTCACATGCTTAAAAACGCTAAGCGGTTTAAAAGATACGGCAAAATGGAATGAAGCCAACACGACGCGCACACAAAACACAAACTGAGCAAATCGAGTATATTATGTGAAACAGAAAGTTGCAGCAGCTCAAATGTCAATTATTAGCTCATAGAAACACTATTTATCACTTAGAAACAACAAGCAACCAATGCCAACTAGTTTCATGTCAAAAGTGTAAGGAAGTGGACAATTTTATGAGTGAAGATGGTGAGATGTTAAGCAATAGAAACAAAGTAAAAATTCTGCATAATCTTGATATCAAAACAGTCCCATGAATGCTCAAGAAACATGTTTACGCTTAATGCAAAGTCTCAAATTGATTGGTATAAGATACCGCATATTTGCAAATAGAGAAATAGCATGAAAGCAAGATTTTCAAGTGAAGAAACCACCAAAAAAATAGTCCAAATTCTCATCCAAACATTTAACAATCAAGTAACAAAGGAACCAAAACAATTTAACTAATATCCACCAACATTTTTATGCATTTTTGGACAATTAACAACACACAAACTCTCAAGTAATTTTCTGCACTTATCTACCACAATTAAGCTCATTTAAAGTCTACTTCTTCATGCTAAATCATCAACTAAACATCAACACAAGACCACAACAATTGTCTACATTTTTAATACTTTTTCATGAGTTAAAAGCAATGAAAAACCCCATCAATCAACCAAAATAAATCTGCATCATCATTCAAGAATCAACACTAACACAACAACAAAAATCCTGCACTATTTATCAACCAAACACTACACAATTAAGCTAAAATTCTGCACTATTATACTTCTAAAAACAGCCCCACAACCTCATTAAAACACCACATAGACACAAGGAATTGACTCATAGTAATTGGCACAAAATTATGCATGCAACAAATTTAGTAAATGACATGTAGAAACCAAATTCCAAGTGTATGGCATGTAATACTCTTTGACTCATGGGTTTAAGCAACCAAACTAATTCATAATGTTCTTATTTATAAAATCATGTTCATGGATGGAGACAAACAAAGAACTTCAACTAATTTCCAAGATTCATTCATGACAGCATGTCAACCATTTAGAAAATTGAATTCAAGACATAAGCCATCAACGTAGCAAGTAGTGTTATCACTTTATTCATGATTTTGTCTTTTTCTCAAAGCAACAACATAAACTCATGGTAACAAACATAGATCAAGAAAATTCAGCATTGAGCACATTTTGATTATTCAAGAAACAAACACACATTTCAACATCATCACCACTTATGGACAATCAAAGGAAATCATGTATCACGTTCTAATTGGTAGTAACAACCATCCATAAAAAAAATCAGCATCGCACATGTTTATCAATAACCTCCAAGAGCATCACCAATGACGTACTAACAAGTTCTATTCCAAGGTTATGCACAACAAAATGAAGGCAACACATCTCATGGTGAAAATTCAGCAACAAGCATCATCAGAATTCAACAAGCAAGTACAATTATGCATACTCAAGAACATACAATTCTCACATTCAAATGAACAAACACTTGGAGTGCATCAATAAGCTTTATGAATATGAACACATTTCATTAACAACAACTAACAACAAATCTCAAATTTCAATCACTTAAACAACAACCTCATCAATAATCAATTATCATTTCACAGATCATTGCAATTCACATTAAGCATCAAGTGAGAATTATGATGATTTACCAAAATAAGTGGTGAAGAGAAGTTGGAGGAGATGCTGCACGATATTGATCGGGGAAAGGAGTCGCGATCGGAGCACGAAAAGAGAACTCACGAACGCGGCGGAGAGGGAGATGAATTCGCGGCCTCGCACGGTGGCTGGAGCTTCGGATGCACGATGGTGAGGCTTGGTGGTGGTGGCTGGTCGCGGATTGGAGTGAGAGAGAGGAATTGAGTTGAGTTTTTTGAACTTTGTTCTTGAATTCTTGATGAATGTGTATGAAGTTGTTGGAGATTTTTGGTATTTTGTAGTTTTTGATTTTGAGAAATTGGGGAGAGAATGAGAGAAAATGTTTATGAGATTTTTGGGTGAATTTGAAGTTATCAGAGAAAAGGAGGGAAAATTGTTTATATAGTGTAAGTGGTGAAATGCCAAAAATGCCCCCGACGTATCTCTTTTTTTGCTCATTTTCGGGGAAATGTGACTCGGTGCAAAATCCGGAAACGGGACCAACGTCATCTCGAAGATGACTAAATTTGTGTCTCGTAGCCGCGAGAATCGTCTCAATCCGACAAACGGTGATGAAATTATGCGCGTTTGAATGGCGAGAGATATCGGTTCATCCGGTGCGACTGTGTAGAATTTTGTGCGTACCGCTCAAAGAACTCGATAAAACTCATCCTTCGGCTCGAAATCTGAACAAGCACGTGTGACGAGGAATCGAAGATAACGAAATTTCCGAGAGAATGCCGCCGGAATGGACCTCATACGATAAAAATCGAAGAAGTTATGAATTTTCAAACTCGCCGAGACATACCCGAAAGCACATTTTTCACTGAAAAATCAAGGCGTTCTTCAAAATGCTGGGAATATTTGGTGCATAATTGGTCTTCGGTCCGAACATATGAAATGTCGGGAATATTAGCACGGAGCTTCAGTTAAAATCTCGAGTGAATCGGATGAGCGGATTGTGAGATATGAATTTTTTAGTGTCCGAAAACCTACGGTTCAGCACCATTTTTCACTGCGAACGCTCCAGTAATTTGAAAATTCGACAACCTTCCTCATGGAACTGGTTTCTGAGCCAAACACTAAAGTTGTAGATAACGTCGAAACAGTCGGGGCCACGCGGGAATTCAGCTCATATCACTTTCAGAATAAGATTTATGAATTTTCTCGTATTTCCATTGTTTGAACCATATTTCACTCCGTACCTTCTTAAACCCACGGAAACTCTTTATTATTTTTCTTCAATTTTTGAATGACGAAATAAACGTCATTATTAACTTATAGCTCAAATAAAGAGGGCAAATTTTGGGGTGCAACAGCTGCCCCTATTCAAACTTCTTGAACCTGACGAGCGAGAAACGAAAGTTTCGAACCGTTGAGGTGGAAGGAGATTGAATACCAGAATGAACTCGAAAATTTGCGCTCTTGATCATTAGAAGATTCCATCTTGCACTAAGAAGGAATATACCACCCCACAAGCAGGGAGAAAAAACCTCAATTGACCTGGATAATTAAGTAGCTCCAACTTGCGATAAGAAGGAACAGGCAACCCCACAGGCAGGGGGAAAAAACTTCAATTGATCTGGGCATCAAGAGAAGGAACATCTCGACTGATCTGGGCATCAGGCGTAGCAGATGTCTTCCGAACAGGAATCGGGGATAGATGTCTAAGTCGATCTGGGAATCGAAAGGAGATATTCCGGCTGATCTGGGCATCAACGGGTAGTAAGTATCTCTGGTCTGGGTACCAAGGCGACATCTCCATCTGATGCAATTAAATCATCAGGCAGATATTCCAACTGATCTGGGTATCAGCGGCTTGCTCCTTCGTAAGATCGACGAGATCCGGAGGCGGTTCCCTCAACTGAAAGTCTGGTTTATCAGGAATAGGAACAATATCTCTTCCGAACTGTGTACGCCGGGAAAGGAAGTCTTTAAACTGATCTAGGCTCGATGCTAGAAAATAAGTAGAACAATCCTCTTCTGAATGACAAAGTCAATCAGGCAGATATCTCCATCTGATCTGGGTATCAGTGGCCTGCTCCTTCGTAAGATCGACGAGATCCGGAGGCGGTTCCCTCAACTGAAAGTCTGATTTATCAGGAATAGGAACGGATATCTCTTCCGAACTGTGTACGCCGGGAAAGGAAGTCTTTAAACTGATCTAGGCTCGATGCTAGAAAATAAGTAGAACAATCCTCTTCTGAATGAAAAAGTCAATCAGGCAGATATCTCCATCTGATTTGGGCATCAGTGGCTTGCTCCTTCGTAAGATCGACGAGATCCGGAGGCGGTTCCCTCAACTGAAAGTCTGGTTTATCAGGAATAGGAACGGATATCTCTTCCGAACTGTGTGCGCCGGGAAAAGAAAACATCTTCAACTGATAGTAAGCATCAGGACTGGGCAGATGAGTTCTTCTTCTGAACGAAAATAAATCGTCAGGACGTAGATATTTTCAACTGATCTGATGCATCAGCAGGCTTGCTCCTTAGGAAGATCTTGGGAGATCCGGAGGCGGTTCCTTCAACTGAACTGGAATCAGGATAGGAACAAATATCTTCCACCGATCTTGGGGCATCGGGAATAGGAATGTCTTTGAACTGATCTGAGCTATGCCAAAAAATAAGTAGAACAATCCTCTTCTGATTCAAAACATCAGGATAAGCGCCTGTAATGACTAGGCGAATATTGCTCTCTAGGGAGCATTTGAATCTGGATAACTTTCCTGTAGAAAGAAACAGATATGACATGGCGAATATTGCTCTCTAGGGAGCATTTGAATCTGGATAACTTTCCTGTAGAAAGAAACAGATATGACATGATTAATGCATGTATGAATGTGTATGGAATAACGTTTCCGAGGAGGAAGACGCTACACGCTTTGAGAATGCAATGCGAATGATGCATGATTCGAACGTTGCTTAGGGAAACCACAGGGGAGCACTGAATTGCTGAAGCAGTCCTGGAGAGAGTATAGAACTCTGCGTGGAGGACAAGATGAGTGACCAAGGGTCACCATTGCGAGCTAACAAAGATGGATCGGAAATCTGCTGGAGATGATCAAATCTAGACCCGAGCTCTGGTTAGGGAATAAATCCTGCTTGGGGATACCCGGGCAACTTCCCTGGAGAAGCAACCTCTCGACATACTGGGGATATAAAGATAAGGGCAAGTCATGGAGATAACTCTGATGGGGAGTAACCGACTTGTTTGCATAGGATGCATTCCGCTGGGGAAATCCTTGACGGAAACAGATTATGTTGAGGATACATGTGAACCTCTGCTGAGGAAAGATTCAGTGGGGAAGATGAATACTTCTGCATAACGATCCACTTAGGAGAAGAGAGATCCGCTGGGGATAAGGAACTTAGCATAAGAACCTTTTGTTAAGATCACTCTACTGGGGAATAAGATGACTCTCCTGGGGAAAACAGGTCAATCTGTTGGGGAGAGAAACACTCTACTGGGGGAAAGTGAGGAACTCGGGCAAGGAACCTCATTAAAAGCTTGCTGGGGAATCATATACCATTCAATCATGATTCAACTGGGGAGAAGATATTCCACTGGGGAATAGGGCTTCTGAAGCACGGAGATTGCATTGAGATGTGCTTTGCTGAGGATATGAGAATCTTAGAGCAAAGAAAAACCTCATTTGGATGCACTCAGCTGGGGAATGAGAATCTCTCACTTGGCTAGATCCGCCAACGCACTGACATGGTGTGCTCAAAATATGTACCTGCGATATAAGCAGATGATAATGCCCCAGGATATAGCATGATGTCTTCACGGGATTTCCTCACATGACAGAGAATAGTAATGCTCACCCACAGTGGGCAAATGCAAGATCAAACAGATTGTCAGACATCTTGGCTTTGAAACTTTCCATACAGGCAATGGATTCAATGAGTTGATAGGCAAGCAGTGGTTAGAACACCAAACAAGTATCGGCCGAAGCATCAAACATGCATTGATTCTCCAAGAGAATGCCACCAGGAAGTAGGCTTAAGGGGTCAAGCAAGTGTTGACTTCAAAGGGACCAAACAAGCATTGGCTTTCATAGTGTTATGCAGATATGCATTGATTGAAAGGATGCCAACAGGTGGACTTTCAGTCTCTGACTGCTGAGGATGAAGACCCTGACGATTCTCAAGTTCATAAGTTGTTTAGCTCACACCCGAACTTTAAACTGGACACCTCCTGATGAGGAAAGAATGCCATTGTATATTGCTTTGCCCCAGCCTGTAAGGACTTTGGAGGAATTCGTCTCGTAAGGACTTCTTGATATTCGTGCTATCATAGCCAACTTGCCCCAGTATCATGAATTTTGGAACCATGCCCCTGCCTGACCTGTATTGGAGGTAGCTTCGACTGTGCTTGGGTGAATGCCCCTGATTGCTTAGCACTTTGAGAGATTTTTTTTGAATCTTGACCTGATTGCCTCAGATTGTCTGAAAACTTGCTCGACAGAGTATTCAATTGCTTTTGTGCCCCTGAGGGGATCAGACTTTGAAATATTGCTGCCTCTACTCAACGGAGTTCGGAAGACAACCTGTCCTTCAGGAGGATAAAACTGTTCATCTGAAGTTCATGATGGAAGCTTCCTTGATGTCAAGCACTTGTTCATATGCAAAGAATGTTTATTATGAGAAATATAATTCTAATACAAAGAGTATGTTTATCTTGAAGTTTAAAGAAACTTTTTGAAAAGATGTCGTAACATCGATTTTTTGTTAAAGAAAGAAAAGATGATGTGATACCAACTCAAGCGCTTAGCGGATCTCCTAGGAGTCAGCATACCGTATTCTCGTGTATAGTCTGCTTTTGAATTAACCCTGCTTCAATTAGGACTTTTAAGGGTTGTAACGTGGCCAGGTTCACAGTTTTTTAGAAAAAAGGATTTTTAGGCTCAAAATATTTGGTGCCCACCCCCTTCATGATGTTCTCCAGTGCTAAGTTCAGTTAACTCGATGCGAGCATTCATCTTTCAAGAGGAATTTGGGATGGTTGAGGAGTCAATGAGGCGTTCAGATATGGCAGTCACTTTACCTTTTGTTTTTGGTGTCTGATCACACGACTTTGTTCTTTTGATGAGGATTCTTATTTTGTAATCCTTGCTTTGCTTTCACTTTTCTTTTTTTTCCGTTTCCCTAACTTTTGCCTGGACAAATTCTTTTGAATTTTGATTTGGAAGTCCAACGGGATGCCCTAACTTTTGCCTAAGTCACATGCTTTCAACTTGTTGACTTAGCGGGCTTTTTTCTTTTTTTTCTCTTCATTCCTTTTTTCTCTTTTTTTTGAACAAGTCGTGTGATCCGGAATCTCTGATTTGTTAGAAGTGATTGTGACTGCCTGAGTCTTTGATTGATGAAGAATTACCATTGTGGTATCGTCATATTTTGACCTCTTGATGTGAGGGATAAACCACAGCGGCTTTGATGTTGGTCTCGACCTCCTGATGTGAGGGATAAACCATAGCGGCTTTGATGTTGGTCTCGACCTCCAGATGTGAGGCATAAATTTGATGTCTCGACCTCCTGAGGTGAGGGATAATCATTGTGTCTCAACCGCCTGAGGTGAGGGATAACCGTTGTGGATTTGACTTTCCTCAATCTTTTGAAGGATAGCCATTGTTGTATCCTTAGATGTGTGCTCCTGATGAATTTTGAATGCTCGATCAGGTTAACTGAATACTACCCTGCCCCAGGGTTAAAATAAGGGTTTTTTCTGCATAGAAAAGAAACTCCCACTTCGAAGGCTCAGAGGGGGTTATCGAGGGTCTATCTCCCTTATATCTCCAGTGTTTGGGAATTTGAAACAAAGCCTGTACATCATCAACAGGGTTCTACTCAAAAGCATACCATTTGAGGTTCTTGGTATTATGCTCATCATTCTCCCTTCAGAGCTATCATGCTTTGTTAACAAGAGTTAGGTATCACAAAAAGCATAGAAAAACATAGAAGAGCAAAAGCGAATGGATTTTTTCAAGACAAACATATCCAATGCATTATGATTATGGTTCAAAAACAAACAAGTTTTACATGCAAACAGTATTGAACAAAACAAGAAAGCTTAGACATGAACATGCATGATGAATTCAGAATTGCCAATGTTGAGGAGATCCTCTCTGTATGGACTTATTGTTTCAGAAGATCCGCTAAGTCAAAGGAGAACTTCAATTCTGGCTTTCAAGTGCGAATGTGATAGCCTTTGAATCAATCAGGTCTTGAACCTTTTCTTTGAATGGCTGACAGCCTTCAATCAGATAACCAAGTGCCCCTAGAGTGGAAAGCACACCCAACAACAACATATGTTCCTGTAGAACACTTTAGATTACTTCTTAGAAGAAGATTTTGGCGAGGCCATATGAAAGTTGTAAGTGCTCAGCTTTAGGGATTTGAGATGTGCCAGTGGTGCACAAACTCAAGATACAAGGCGTCTTGCTTATCCCTCGGTCGGGAGCCCCAAAAAAACAGCTACTAGAGTTTGTGAATGCTTTAGGGATTTGAGCCGCCAATGATGCAAACTCAAGAACACGGAGTCTTGCTTATCCCTCGGTCGGGAGCCCTAAATATAGCGACTGAAACAGAAAACACCATCATGAATGGAGGAAAATTGTATTACTATCAGCGAACAACAATAACCTCTAACGCTTGGTCATCAAAGTTGTTACTTGGAACACACAACAGTTGTTGGGAAGGAAGCCTCTGGTAGTACCAATTGCAAGTGATTCTCATGAGTTACTCCTCGAGGAAGAACAATCATTCTACTTGCGGAAGATGAAATGGGATCGACCAGTAGAAATCATTATGAATAAAATCAAACATCTCTGCATCGAGCAAGTCTTGGACTCTTTGTACCTCAACACCTTGTAAGGTTTGACATTATGATCAGGTGCCTCGAGAATGGAAAACACCGAGTATTGTCATCGAAATCAGGAGAGCTATCTGTGGTGAGAAACACCTAAAGCAACCAACTTAAATTCCAACAAGCAAGGAAGTAACTCGAATACAAGGCACTGGGAGTACATCAACTTGTTTCTCTTACTCTTTCCGTCTCGATTGACAAGCAAAGGATACTGACAAGGAAACTCCAAGAGAGGAGGTGACTCTGGATATGAAACAGAACCTTGAGAATGAGAGGTGCTTTTGCAGATCACTCTTAATTACTGTCTGGTAGAAGACTCTGGCAAAGTCACACGGAATTTGTAAGTGCTTTAGGGATTCGAGCAATGCAAATGGTGCAATGCTCAAGATAGACAATGTCTTGCTTATCCCTCATTCGGGAGCCCCAAGCAATTTCAAAGACTTGTAGATACTAACATCACGACCAGGTGCCTCAGAATAAAACTCACACCTAGCGTTATCATCATCAAGCAGAGAATTCGCAAACATCAATACAGTATGGAGCTTAATCAGTTGCAAATAAAGCAAGCATGGAAGCACATGAGCATAAGAAAACCCAAATGAGCTTTCCTCTTGGTCACCCCACAAAGTTGTTTCATGACTAATCTTTGAGCATATAACAGTAACAAGTCAAGTACGTGAGTCTGGTGAGAGTATCAAATCTGAATAAGAGATCCTCGACCCTGAACACCTGTTATGCATGAAATGTATGAGATGCATGGTATGAATACAATGCCATGTTCATTCGATTTCCAAGGAATTATCATGTTTTGATTTTTAGCAAGAGATGAAAGAGCTTGACACGAGGCTTAAAGATATGATTCCTTGAAAATGGAAGGAACACATATGCTAGTTATTTTTTGTACATCATTTTTTTGGAAAGTAAACATGCAATGATGCAAGGTGGTGGTAACCACAATACTGGATATATCTGGCATGCCGAGAGATCACACGGCACAAGTTCAAAGGTTCGGCATAGTTTCGGACCACCACACAAACTACAAGTCACCAACGGAACAAGTTACCATTGGAACCAGAACATGTAATCACCAACACACTGGAACAGAACACAGACTACCACTCGAACAAGAACCATAATACCCCACGAACAGGAACCAACAGTACACTCGAACGAGAACAGCGGTAACCCACGAACAAGAACAGCGGTAACCCACGAACAAGAACAGCGGTAACCCTCGAACAAGAACCAAAGTCACCATCAATGTACCTGTTAAGCAATGATTGATTCCCGCCCCACTCACGGGTAAATCTAGGCCAAGGTAGGTCAAAAAGCCAACAGAGGATCAAATGTAGGCGCTATCATACGATATTGCCTCATTCCACCAAGCTCTGCCCGTGGATACGTGATCAGATCAATCAGGCATACGCCTTCTGTCCGTCACGGCCACTCTATTCCTAGTTCCTATGGTATCACTCATAGCCTGGGTATTGGGCCTTTTACCTCTTGAAACACCCACCCACAGATAGAAATCCAGACAGTCCAGAATATGATGCAGAAAAGTAAAAGCGCACATAGAATGCAATGCAAACAGGTAAATATGCAAAGCAGTAAAAACACCCAAAGATAAACACACAAGCGCTAGGATCGACTCGCTAGGTCCGGACCAGCAACAGGTCGAGACGTCCCCAGCAGAGTCGCCAGCTGGCGCTACCGCGAAAATTAACAGAGTCGCCACTAACATATTTATCCTGAAAAGGAAGGGAATGCCAGCAAACCACAAAACAAAACAACGGTCTCACGACCAGAGAAAAAGGGTAAGGGAGTCGGTTACGCGAGGGGAAGGTATTAGCACCCCTCGCGCCCATCGTACTCGATGGTATCCACGCTTGTGTCTAAATCTATGGGTGTGTAATAAATCTACGCTAATCTGGACTAAAATGAATGCAAAATGTAGGGAAAAGAAAGGATTGTGCTCGCACGGGCCCTACCCCGCTGCCTACGTATCTGTTTTGCAGAATCAGAGCTACCGTAGCTCGGCTAACTAATTTCTGTTTATTTTGTATTTTTTAGGTGAACAAGTTACATTCACACTCCGCTGCTCGACCTTTGGAGGCTTACGCTTGGGAATGGAGCGGAAATAACAAGCTCTTAAGAAAAGAAAATCAAAGAGTGTGGTTTGTGTTTTAAAGAATGCATGAGGAAGACCTAAGCTAAGGGGGAAAGCTTGCTACCTAATGTTATCATACAAAGGGTATCAGTCTAAACTAAACTAAACAACCTACGGGGGAAAAAGGGAAGCACACAATAAGCACACAAACGAGCATCCGCTCGTAAAGCAAACAAACCAACGTTACTGACCGAATGGTAGAAAAGCGGTCCCGCCATAGCCAAGGGGAGCAGCTCAACCCAAGTCAACCAAGCATTAGACCTCGTGAAAATGATCGGGCCATAGACAAGAGGGCGGACCCCTCTCAGCAACCAAGCCGTCACGGATCATAAAGGAAAACGGTGCGTGCGTACACCGAGCATCAACGTCGAGCGACGCGAGCTATAGGAAAGGCGGGGGTCCGGCTGCATGAACCCTTTTCCTGACATACTCGATAACAAGATCTTGTGCAGGTTCAGAAGCGAGCAACGCGTAGCGTGCACATACTGAACAGACTCGATGAGACTAGGCGGGGGTTGATTGCTAACCCTTTCCGCATGCCTTCTATGAGGACTTAACGGAGTGCCATATAGGACTTATTACACCGTGACTCCCTGCCGCAAAGCACAAATATAAACACACCAACAAAAACAGAGCCTCTTTCGAGGGCTTGGCCAGATGCATGTCTAGGTCCTACTTCTCATGTTAAAGGATGATGCAAGAAAGCGATAAAGTACAGAAAGAAGTAAAATGAAACGGAATCAATACCAAACGGATGATGATCCGTAAGCTAAAGCGAAGAGAGTGAGTAAACTAGGATCCCGCGAGCGAGCTAGCAACAGCAAACATGTCAGCACTCCGATTAAAATCCGCATAAGCAATCAAGAATCGGCGCGATGAAAGTAAATCACGCGCCAACGTGTGCATCGGGCACAACGAATACCATACACCTGCAAGGGAAACAGAAATCCGGACAAGCAAGTATAATGATAAAGGATGCGTGTAGAAACGCGAATCAGAGAGAGGATAAATGTCGTGTCCCACAAATAAAGCGGAACACGAGAGCGGGCATCGACCAGAGCCTCCATGTTGCCTTGCATACTAGCACACACGTTAGAGATAACAAGACACCGCAATCGGAATTGCGTTATTGAATTATAAGCTGAACCGGAAATGGATAACGGAATAGAAAGTGAAAACATAACAAAAGCGAATAAGAAGAAACATGAGATAGTATTCAAGAGCAAATCAAATATGTACACTAAAACTACGGAAGCAAAAGCAAGTATTTACATGCACAACGGTACACCGAAACGGCAAAACCGGGTAAAAACAGTGAAAACTAAACTCGTCAGAACTAATCCAAAATTTTATTACAAAGTTAAAACGTGCTAAAGAAGTCAAATATGCAATCAGAATTTACAAAATCGACTCGGAAGCACGACTTTCAAAACAGGGGCAGTAGCGAAAACGGTAAAAAAAAGTCAGCCGAAACCGAAAATAAACTGTACAAACAGCTCCGAAAATATTATTACGTATGAAAAACATTATTCACATGCTTAAAAACGCTAAGCGGTTTAAAAGATACGGCAAAATGGAATGAAGCCAACACGACGCGCACACAAAACACAAACTGAGCAAATCGAGTATATTATGTGAAACAGAAAGTTGCAGCAGCTCAAATGTCAATTATTAGCTCATAGAAACACTATTTATCACTTAGAAACAACAAGCAACCAATGCCAACTAGTTTCATGTCAAAAGTGTAAGGAAGTGGACAATTTTATGAGTGAAGATGGTGAGATGTTAAGCAATAGAAACAAAGTAAAAATTCTGCATAATCTTGATATCAAAACAGTCCCATGAATGCTCAAGAAACATGTTTACGCTTAATGCAAAGTCTCAAATTGATTGGTATAAGATACCGCATATTTGCAAATAGAGAAATAGCATGAAAGCAAGATTTTCAAGTGAAGAAACCACCAAAAAAATAGTCCAAATTCTCATCCAAACATTTAACAATCAAGTAACAAAGGAACCAAAACAATTTAACTAATATCCACCAACATTTTTATGCATTTTTGGACAATTAACAACACACAAACTCTCAAGTAATTTTCTGCACTTATCTACCACAATTAAGCTCATTTAAAGTCTACTTCTTCATGCTAAATCATCAACTAAACATCAACACAAGACCACAACAATTGTCTACATTTTTAATACTTTTTCATGAGTTAAAAGCAATGAAAAACCCCATCAATCAACCAAAATAAATCTGCATCATCATTCAAGAATCAACACTAACACAACAACAAAAATCCTGCACTATTTATCAACCAAACACTACACAATTAAGCTAAAATTCTGCACTATTATACTTCTAAAAACAGCCCCACAACCTCATTAAAACACCACATAGACACAAGGAATTGACTCATAGTAATTGGCACAAAATTATGCATGCAACAAATTTAGTAAATGACATGTAGAAACCAAATTCCAAGTGTATGGCATGTAATACTCTTTGACTCATGGGTTTAAGCAACCAAACTAATTCATAATGTTCTTATTTATAAAATCATGTTCATGGATGGAGACAAACAAAGAACTTCAACTAATTTCCAAGATTCATTCATGACAGCATGTCAACCATTTAGAAAATTGAATTCAAGACATAAGCCATCAACGTAGCAAGTAGTGTTATCACTTTATTCATGATTTTGTCTTTTTCTCAAAGCAACAACATAAACTCATGGTAACAAACATAGATCAAGAAAATTCAGCATTGAGCACATTTTGATTATTCAAGAAACAAACACACATTTCAACATCATCACCACTTATGGACAATCAAAGGAAATCATGTATCACGTTCTAATTGGTAGTAACAACCATCCATAAAAAAAATCAGCATCGCACATGTTTATCAATAACCTCCAAGAGCATCACCAATGACGTACTAACAAGTTCTATTCCAAGGTTATGCACAACAAAATGAAGGCAACACATCTCATGGTGAAAATTCAGCAACAAGCATCATCAGAATTCAACAAGCAAGTACAATTATGCATACTCAAGAACATACAATTCTCACATTCAAATGAACAAACACTTGGAGTGCATCAATAAGCTTTATGAATATGAACACATTTCATTAACAACAACTAACAACAAATCTCAAATTTCAATCACTTAAACAACAACCTCATCAATAATCAATTATCATTTCACAGATCATTGCAATTCACATTAAGCATCAAGTGAGAATTATGATGATTTACCAAAATAAGTGGTGAAGAGAAGTTGGAGGAGATGCTGCACGATATTGATCGGGGAAAGGAGTCGCGATCGGAGCACGAAAAGAGAACTCACGAACGCGGCGGAGAGGGAGATGAATTCGCGGCCTCGCACGGTGGCTGGAGCTTCGGATGCACGATGGTGAGGCTTGGTGGTGGTGGCTGGTCGCGGATTGGAGTGAGAGAGAGGAATTGAGTTGAGTTTTTTGAACTTTGTTCTTGAATTCTTGATGAATGTGTATGAAGTTGTTGGAGATTTTTGGTATTTTGTAGTTTTTGATTTTGAGAAATTGGGGAGAGAATGAGAGAAAATGTTTATGAGATTTTTGGGTGAATTTGAAGTTATCAGAGAAAAGGAGGGAAAATTGTTTATATAGTGTAAGTGGTGAAATGCCAAAAATGCCCCCGACGTATCTCTTTTTTTGCTCATTTTCGGGGAAATGTGACTCGGTGCAAAATCCGGAAACGGGACCAACGTCATCTCGAAGATGACTAAATTTGTGTTTCGTAGCCGCGAGAATCGTCTCAATCCGACAAACGGTGATGAAATTATGCGCGTTTGAATGGCGAGAGATATCGGTTCATCCGGTGCGACTGTGTAGAATTTTGTGCGTACCGCTCAAAGAACTCGATAAAACTCATCCTTCGGCTCGAAATCTGAACAAGCACGTGTGACGAGGAATCGAAGATAACGAAATTTCCGAGAGAATGCCGCCGGAATGGACCTCATACGATAAAAATCGAAGAAGTTATGAATTTTCAAACTCGCCGAGACATACCCGAAAGCACATTTTTCACTGAAAAATCAAGGCGTTCTTCAAAATGCTGGGAATATTTGGTGCATAATTGGTCTTCGGTCCGAACATATGAAATGTCGGGAATATTAGCACGGAGCTTCAGTTAAAATCTCGAGTGAATCGGATGAGCGGATTGTGAGATATGAATTTTTTAGTGTCCGAAAACCTACGGTTCAGCACCATTTTTCACTGCGAACGCTCCAGTAATTTGAAAATTCGACAACCTTCCTCATGGAACTGGTTTCTGAGCCAAACACTAAAGTTGTAGATAACGTCGAAATAGTCGGGGCCACGCGGGAATTCAGCTCATATCACTTTCAGAATAAGATTTATGAATTTTCTCGTATTTCCATTGTTTGAACCATATTTCACTCCGTACCTTCTTAAACCCACGGAAACTCTTTATTATTTTTCTTCAATTTTTGAATGACGAAATAAACGTCATTATTAACTTATAGCTCAAATAAAGAGGGCAAATTTTGGGGTGCAACAGCAGTGTGGGCAAGTCGCGTCATAACTTGAGTTTTGTGACTCTGTTTGATGCGACGTTCGAAGCATTGGTAAGCCGACGTGCAGAACTATACCATTATATAATTAGATAAGTTATTTGAGTATTATTCCAGTACCTAATATGTTTAGGGATGTGGACTATTGTGCGTTATGTGTGATTTTGATGACTTGTTCATGATGAATTGATGAAGATGTTGTTGATGATGTTAGTATGATGATATTGTGATGATACCTTAATGATGTTGCATGTTTCAAGTATATGTGTATCCATGCTATTGTTGATGATGATTATGTTGTTGCAGACATACATGACTAACCGAGGTCATATATATATATATATATATATATATATATATATATATATATATATATATATATATATATATATATATATATATATATATATATATATATATATATATATATATATATATATATATATACGTGTGTGTGTGTGTTGTATGCTTAGAGTCAATGCATACATGATGTGGGAACTTCAGTTTTGTTTGTGTTGTGGCCTCCTTTCCTATAGTGATGGTTGGAGTGCGAGTAACTAGAGTTCCTTGTCCGAGAATTTTAGTGAAGTATTATTATGGTGGTGGTAGCGATTTGTGACGTGCTCCGGTTCCAAGAGGGAATCGACCTATAGTGAGGATCAATGAGGGAAATGAATCAAGTGTTTATAATTGGTACCACATGCATTGAGTCAGTGTCATTGCATAAAATCTTATGTGACATTGCATAATCTTGTTAATGATGTGTGTTGTGATGAATATTAAGCCAATAAGTGCTTGTATGATGGATTCTATAATGATAGTTGTATGTGTGGTATTTATGATGAATGAAGGTGTGAGTATATGTTGTATTAATGATGTTGAATTGTAGACTATATTGATAAAAGTTTACTTTTCTCTTATACCTTTTATAATTGAGTATGATTACTCACCCCTTCTAATTGAATGTTGCGTCTACGTGGGTAACATGCAGATACTCAAGAGTAGTTGCAGATGTAAGGAAGATAGCTCATTGGAGTATTTTATTAGTTTTCGTTAATTTAGAGGTGTCTTGCTCTGACGTGTAATATCGGGATGGGGGCGCTTTGATTGAATTTTTATATTACTACTATGTGATGATTTTGTAAGAATTTAATTGTTGGATTAATTTTATTTTTAAACTCTTTTATGAGACTAATGTCATGAGTTTGATAGTTTGAGGATTTTTATGGATGATGATTTTGCTGCGATGTTTTAGTTCAATTTTGAAGTTGCTAGAATACCATGAATGTGCATGTTATGAAGATTATTATTATTGTTGTAACCCGTGTTACGGACTAAGATTGATTGATGTATGTTTTTATCAAGTGTGACACCCTTGTGTGGTGATTTTAAATTAAATTATTCATAAAATTTTATGTGGGTTTAGAAGGGTGTTACATACAATCATGAGGGAGACTCAATAAACGATAATAAATGAAAGCGAAAAGACAAGCAACAAAATAACCATACTAGGGGTGCTCCCCCTGAATGTGTCAGGGACATGCAACTATAATAAGGATTGGTGGTTATGGTGGATTTGATCTTCTGATGCGGTGGAGAGGGGGCTGACCTGCAAGGTTAACACTCCAATGCTTAAGTCACTATGTAAGGGAGAAAGGTGAAATGAAATTGGCTTTTGAAAATTGTGTTTCTAAAATTAGTGCCCTTTCAATATTTATATCATTGAGAAGTTATAACAAAATGTTATATGTTAGGCGTGTAATGCGGGAATCCGTTGGATGCATCTAGGACTAGGATCACCTATACCTGTTCACAAGATAAATCTCGTAGGTTAAGAAGATTCTATATGGACAATACCTTTTTCTAAACGGCCGGTCGGGGACTTTTATTGTCGGCCAAAAATAATAATGTTGTTACCTCACAATCATCTTCTTCGTGAGAAGCTTTCAAGCAACTTGTTCAACTTCTTCGTTGGATGAAACTTCTTTGAAGATTCTATCGGAGGTTGATTCTTCAAGATATCTCCTAGATGTTGAGTCTATGAAGATATTGCTCATTGAGATTTCATTAGATGAAGCTTTTTCTTCTCCTTTTTCATATTTTCTTAGCGATTTTTCTCCATTTGACGTTGAATCTTCTGAGGATCGTTCGTTCACCGAGATTGTTCTTTCAAAGGAAATTACTAGAGTTGATTTTTCTTCTTCTTCTTCAAATGAGTTATTTGATGAAGTTTCTATAAATTCTTCTAAGTTTGAGCTCATCCGTTCATTTTTTTAACAGTTGAACCAACTCATTCAATTTCTCAATGATTCCTTCCTTCTTGGATTTTTCTTGAAACATATAAAAATTATCATCTTTAGATTTAAGGATTGAACCAATTTTTTGATTCCAGTTATTTAAACATGAGTTAGACTCTGATGCCACTTGTTTGACATGTGACTTTATGCACAAGAGGGTGGGTGTAACACCCCAAATTCTACCCGAAATTATAATGCAGAAATCAGAGTATTTTAAAAACTATCAACAAGCATTTGGGATATCACATTTACTTCATATAAACAACACATAATCAGATACGCATCACTTCAATCTCAGAGGATCACAAACGACTTATATCAGCTCTAAGAACAAACCAACTTTTATTTAATATGCAGCGGAATCATAACATGCGACTTTATAAACAAATCATCTTTATTCAATCAGAAACAACTTTAAAACATCATAGTACTTCTCATCATTCAACTTAGAACTCAACAACTTATATATTAACTACATGAAACAACAAAATACACACCCCCCGAGTGCTACGTATCAGAGCACACACCAACTGGACTCGATGAAGCTACAAACTTCCACAACCATACTTGAGTACCTGTCCATTTCCCCAATTTGTCAAAGCTCTAAGGTCTAGTTTGTGATTTGAGAAGGATCAATAGTTTGGGTTTCTCTTCATTGCTTGTCAAGATAAATCTATCATATAAGAAAATTATATGTTGTTGAAATACCAACTTTGCACTGCTGATTCTACAGTTCGCCACGTGGATGATTTCACAAGCCAACATTTCAATTGCTTCTCTTTCCATGGTAGTTGGTTCTATATGAGATATTTATTTCAATTATTATATTTACTTTTGCTTTTGAAACATTACAGTACTACTTATTTGATTTATTCATAACATTATTTTAACATTTTAACATAAATTATTTTAAATTTCATATTAATGAAAATAAAAAAATTATTATGATATTTAATTGATGTACATTTATAAGAGATAAAAATATTTAGGGTAATAGATTTAAAAAGGATGGATATAAATTAAAGAATCAAAGTGTAATATAAAATAAATATTTTATACAATAACTCTAAAAAATTATGGATATAAATTTAGAAATTAAAATTTTGTTTTCAAGTTTTTTTAACTGTTAAGGATTTGGTTTTTCTTGAATGAGATTAAAATTTTTCATTTTTGTAATTAATTTTTTTTTTCATTATCAATACTATAAGTCCCTTCACTTTTATGGAAAGGAAAAAGGAGAGATAAACAAATCAACAAAAAATAAATTTCAAATTTAAAAATCTTTTTTCCCCACCTTTTTTACTCTATCTTTTTTTATCTTTTACATACGAATATTTACTATTGATCTAGATATTTTTGTAAACGATACTTAAGCAAAAATAATATTTATATACGAGAAAAAAATATATTATTGATCTAAATATTTTTATATACGAAAAATAGTATTTATGATCTAAAATTTTTTATTCAAAAATGGTATACGGTAAAAAATCAATTATGGATCAAAATATTTTTATATACGAAAATTTACTATTGATCCAGATATTTTTGTAAATGATACCTAAACAATTCATATACCAATTTAAATTGTGAGATTGAAACATGTATAAATAAGCAAGATATTTAAAATGATTTGATAGTTTTCAATAAATAAAAAATGATTTTTTATTGCTACAAATCTTAAGCTTTGATTAAGATTGTCAAAATATTTTTAAATAAGTCTTGATCTGCCTTTCTTATATTGGTTGCATAGGCGGATGCACATTGAGGCACAATGTGTTTTTGGCCACTCCAGAATTTATTTATTTTTATATTATAATATTACACTTGAGTAGAATTTGTTTTTAGGATGCATGAGACTTCTAAAAAAGTGTGTTGCCAATTAGAAGTCTTTTGTTACCATACAACTTGTAACAACTAACAATTATAATAATAAAATGAGAAACTAAAAGGGAGTCATCAAGACTTGTCACGTTTCTTCGTAAATACAAATAATGTTACAATTCCTATTGATTAGCCATCATAAGTACATAATATTATTACTTTGGTTGCCATTATGTTCTTTTTTACGACAATGATGCCACTGTTTCTAGTTTTACTTTATTAATTTTATTATTTATAACAATAGTATATATGATTATAGTGGTAGTGTTATATATATATATATATATATATATATATATATATATATATATATATATATTCCATGCCGATCATAATGGTCATCGATCGATTATATTTAGGAGTTACAATTCGTCTAGAATATTTGCGGTACATAAGAACTATTCTATGAAAGAATACATACAATCCAAATTCAAGAATCACACACCTAGCAAATAGTGGATTGTTATAACACCTTCGTTATATACAGATAGTACGTGCCAATTTCAGGTACACAAACTCAAATTCAAATTTCTATTTCAATAACCCTTCTCTTTTTCATACGAACTTGAATGTTGGAGTGTTAACATTGGAGATCAACCCCCTTTTTTACAAGAGAGAAGATCGAAATAACATAACTAAAAATTCTCATTTGTTTTCTTTTTCTTATTACTTCTAACTATTTTTTTATTACATCTTTCGGTTAAGATTTTTTGTCTAATTGTTCTGTTACTTCGGACCAAGTTTATAGTTGATTTAAAAGATTAATGTTTAGCCACACCAATATGTAATGTCTGAATCCGTCCCTGATTGGTTGCATTCTCATTTCTGGTGTCACACATTGGTTGTACTCTCAAAAAGTTAATATAAACTATTCATTAATTTTCAACCGAAAACTCTGTCCAATGCTTTGTACCCATCAAATCAATCTTCACATTGTCAATTCATGGAGTACCAACTTTTACTATACATTGTTAACTCATTCACCTATACATGTATAATATATTATTAAAATATTTTATCTCAATTTTCTCTTTCTTCATAAATTTCAAATTCAAATAATATTCTTCTACTCCTAATGAATTAATATATCTTCCTATCTTTTATTCTTATGTTCAAATACTATTTTCTTTTTTATATTCATAAGATTTTTCTTTAATTTTTCTCATACTCTTTTCATTCATAATTTTTTTTAGCTTCTATTTTTTTATTACATTTTTTTAGCTTCTATTATCAGGGCCGGTCCTTTGAATTTTGGTGCCTTGGGCGAATCAAAAGAGTGGTGCCCCTATAATTTTTTTAACAATAAATACATAAGGATAAATGAAATAATTGAATTAAAAACACATTTTCTTTTGACATTGTGCAAAAAGAATAGAAATATGAATCTTTGACTTAATGTTTATACTGCATCAAAACATCAAAACATAAGCCACTATGAAGAAACTTCTTCTTCTTCTTCTTCTTGATCCTGTCTGTTTTCCTATAAAAAAATTAACCAAACTTTTAAAATTATTTAAATATTATCCTCTTAGCATTTTTGTTGCAAAATCATTAATAATTTCTTCATAATCAAGGTTCTTCAAAAAATTATTTTCAATTGAAATGAACGCAAGACTATTTAATCTATCTTGTGACATAGTAGATCTTAAATAAGATTTTAATAATTTTAATATAGAAAAACTTCTTTTAACAGATGCAACACTGATAGCAATTGTTAATATTACTATAATCTATGCATGCATTAAGAAAACAATTAAAAGTCTTTGAAGAACTCAATATCATATAGCTTGATTTTGATTCAATTGTTAAAACTTCTCTAATAACTTTCAATTCTTCAAATAAAATTTCACCATCAAGATTAAGATAATCGTCATGTCTTAAACGAGTTTCAAGATGTTTACAACATGCTTTCAAGTCCCTATCAGATAATGATATAAGTCTTTCAATATTAAACAAGAATCCAAAAATACTTTCATATGTGCTAAATTGCTAAAATCTTCTATCAAGTGAGCCAATTGTTTGATCTACAATATATAAGAAATAATGATTTCAAAAAGACTGACTCAAGATTCGGTTGTGTGGGTTGAGATGAATTTTCATCATAGTGCTGTTTTCTACTAATTTGACGTTTTTGAATAAATACACATTTAATATCCATTTCATTCTCAATCTTTTCAGCACTAGCCTTAGCATTTACAAATCCAAATTTTCTATATTTTTTCAAATACTTGATCAAACCTTTTACTAGTTATATAGCTCCATCAATACACATGTTTTTTTTTGCAAACTTTTGTTAATTTCATTAAAAGCAATTAACAATTTAAACCAAATATTCATAGCTACTAAAAATTCAAAGTTTACAATTCCATGAGTTGCTAAAGATTGGACTTCACTCTTAATTTTGGGATCATTATCTTGTTTGGCTAGTTGAGGTAGTGTTTCACTCTTAATTTTGGGATCAATAATATAAAAAAAAAATTCTATATCATTGTTTTAATTTTAATGCCTCAATTAAACTCTTTAGTTGCTAAAATTATAGATATATTAAGGCTCTGTTTGGTAAGACATGTTTTCGAGCTTATAGCTTATGTCTTATGTCTTATAAGCTCATATGATAATTTAGACTCGTTTGGTAACAGTCTTTTTATCACGAGCTTATAGCTTATTTTACTAACTTATAACTTATTTTACTAACTTATAACTTATATCTTATTTTTATCCTTATTATTTTAATTAATATCCATTTTTAATCCTTATAATTTATTTTAATTTAAATAAAATGATTATACATTAAATATCTTTGATGTCATTTTACATTTATAAGTTAATTGAACCGCTAATTTTACCAAACACTTCAATTAGCTTATAAACTATCAGTCTCAACCATCCGCTATAAGCTATAAGCCATCAGTCATCAGTCATCAGTCATAAGCTATAAGCTATCAGCTAGCTTATCAGTCAACCGCTATTTTTACCAAACAGACCCTAAGTGATTTTATTTTAGGGGAATTAATTGATTTTATTCGACTCTATATTTTATTTATGAGAAATTACATTCTTTTATTAATTTTGACTTTGTAGTGCCCCTATAATTCTGTTAAACATTATTTTTGTTAACAAGTATTTTTATAATAGAAAGTTCTCTTTTAATATATACAGGGATAAGAAAAAAAATTTGGTGCCCCTAAAATTATGGGGTCCTAGGCTCCCGCCCCACGAGCTCGTGCTTAGGGCCACCTCTGTCTATTATTCACATATTTTATAACAAAATTGTATTTTGTATTAAAAAAATTTATTGTTCTAAATGTTTTTACGGGTACCAGATATTTTTTTATACTTTCATTATTATTTTTTCATAAGTACCAGACAGTCTCCTATATATTCAATTATTATTTTTTCACGAGTACCAGACATTTTTTTATATATTTAATTATTATTTTTTCTCGGGTACGAGAAATTTTTTCATTAAACAATATATATTTAAAATAAATACGCGTCTCGTACCAGAATCCGTATGAACACGAATTTGTCACTAGTTCATTAGTTCATTATTGTGGTTAATATATTCATCTCTTGAAAAACGCATAACCTTCGTTTGCTCTCATTCTTTATAAATATCGATCACACAACGACGAGTTTGATTTGATTGAGTTTCAAATTCATCATTCTTCTTTATTTTATTACTCTCTCATGATTGTCAATGATCTCTTTTCTTCATGTTGTTTGTTGTTCCTTAGTTGTCTTTTTTTTTTAATTTTTAAATTCAATCAGTTTTTTTCAAAATCCAAAATAAATTTTATAAAATAAATATTTATAAAAAAAACTATTGAATATCCATGGCAGACAATCTTCCTTCTATTAAAGGCCAGTTTGTTTCAGCTTTAAAAAAATGGATTTTTTCTTTGTATTTTTGAAAATAGATTTTCTAAAACCGTTATTCAAAATATTACAAGTTTTTTTATATTAGTTTTTTCTAAAATGAAACACTTAATTTGACATCCTATAACATAAACGTACATAATTGAAGAGCAAAACTTAGTCAAAATCATAACTTTTTCAAAAAGTTGTATTTCAAAAATGATTTTTATGAAAATCTATTTGAAATAGCTTCAAAATTAAGTGATTTTTTGAAATTTTGATATCCAATTTTTTTTCCATAAATAAATGAAATACCTAAAATCACATTTTAAGAATAACTATTCAAACAAAAATTTTATTTGAAGCTTTTATAAAAAGTTTCTTTGTAAAAAAATTTTTCACAAAATTTGGTAACACTATAAAAATCATTTTAAAAAAAAGCCAAAACAAACGGGCCCTAAATCTTTAGCACATCATGTCGGTTGATTCAAAACAAATGGTTTAGATTTCAAATTCAATCTTTTCATCTTTAAAAAAAATAAAAATTTAAACCATATAATTAGAATCATCAATTAGCAATAATATGTCTTTCTAATACTACACCAATTTATTATTATTATTATTATTATTATTATTATTATTATTATTATTATTATTATTATTATTATTATTATTATTATCAACTATCTACCTATTACTAGAATGTTGCCCAAACTACCTATAATACCCTTCCATCCAAATAAATTAACACTGCAAAAAGGCTAACATGGTAATTAACAAATCAAATATTCAACGAAGCCAATTGTATTCCTCTCATTGGTCAATTCAAAAAAGTTATGTACTACATTTTGGACCATTATGTAAAAGTCGTTTCCCTCGCAGAGTTTTGAGACCCCACTTCTTTTGCAAAGGTCACTTCTCTTTGCGCAAAAGGGACAAAGCCAAAGCATTCCATACACCGCTCCTCTTTGTTTACGCTCTGGAGAAACAAGAACACCGCCTTCATCAAACGTTTGCGTAAATCCGTTGCAGCCCGTCCACAGGTATGAATCCGTAGCCACATGCCTTCATTAATCGTAATCATATATCTTCCTCCTCTCATTCTTATGTTCTTTGCCACATGCCTTTGTCCGCGAAGAACCCAATCGTTTCTCTACTTTTTAGTTTATTTATTCTGAAGGTTATACCAGTTATGTTTCTTGTCTGAAATGTTCGTTTGTTTTGATTTCATCTGATCTAAAAGATGATTGTTGATTTTTCTTCCAAAACTATTGTTTTTTTTTTGTTTCTCCAAATCTATTTTTTGGTTTATTTATTCTGAAGCTCCATGATAGTTATGTTTCTTGTCTCAAATGTTCATTATTTTTTATTTCATCTGATCTGAAAGATGGTTGTTGAGTTATTTCTCCAAAACTATTGTTTACTTTTGGTTTCTCCAACTCTGTTTTTGATTTCATTTGATTTCATCTGATCTGAAGGTCAATGAGGCATATGTTCATTCTTATGTTCATTCTTATGTTTATGATTTATCTCATTCTATAGCAGAAAATATGTCAAGACCTCCCATTTTGATTAAAGATTTGGTAAAGGGAAGTCAAGTCTGGAAAATGCACATTAGGGTGGTTGATGTGTGGGTTGTTATTGAGAAAAATGGGAACCAACACCTTGAAGCAGTCATTCAGGATGTAAAGGTTGCATTTTTACCATTTTGAATGCTTTTGCTGAAATTTTGTGCCTTTTTTCATGTTCATCATGAAGCTACTTTCTTACTAAAATTATAAGTTCATTTAACAGGGTGACAAGATTCATGTCACCACTCGGGGGAGAGACTTCCAAGATTGGATTGAAGTAGTCAAGGAGCATGAGACGTATTTCCTTTATAATGGAGAGCCAGTTGACAACGATGGCCCTTTCAAAGTGTGTGCTAACCCACTGAAACTCATATTCAATGGAGGTACAACCATGTCTCAAGTGTCGATACCGGAGATACCAAGTCACAGCTACACTTTTCACCCTATTGAGAGCTTTCTCAAAGCTGACTTCAAGCATGACCAGTTGTATGGTACGAAGAAGCTTCACCTCAAATATTTTCTGTTATTTACTTATGTCCATATATATTTTTCTTTTTTCATTGATAGATTTGTGTTTCTTTTACGTATCAGATGTCATTGGTGTGTTACAAGATGTTTTAAAAACCCAAGTGGGAGGTGGCGGTAGGAAATCTTGCGTCAATATAACTTTGCGTGATGTAGAAGGCAATGTGATCGAGCTAGTTTTATGGGATGATTACGCCAAACAGTTCAACAACTACATTACCCCTAACAACTTTGTCGGTCCTACTATAATTGTTTTGACACATGCATGGTGCAAGCCTAACACAGGTATTATAAATGTAGATTTTCTGCTTTTGTTGTTTAGTGAATGTTTTTTGGAGAAAGGATTTTATAAACATGTTGTTTCATATTTAAACAAATTGTTCACCACTATGCATGTCAGTTTCGGGTTTACCGTGTCTTTCCAATGCATGGAACGATTCTAAACTTTACATCAACTTGGAACATCCACAAGACGATGAGTTCAAAGCTAGGTAATATGCTATTTGTTCCTTCCCCTAATAACATGAATAATCTGCTACAGGGTCTGAATCTTTCCTTCCTCTAATTTTTTTTTTCAGTTTTGGAACCAACTTACCTGCTGCTTCCCAATCATTGACTTGCGATTCATCTGTTCAAACTAATAACAATTTCTGGACCAAATTGTCTGAGGTCAAGAGTATCCGTGCAGTATCTAAACACGGAAGGGTCTGATTTGTATTACATTGTTTGTTTAATTATTTCTATTTCTATTACACTTCTATCACAATGCAACATTTATATTCTTAATGACATTTATGTTTTCCATGTTCTTTCCCACAATAGGACTGTTTTGCAACAACCATTGGAACTACCGCTGGTTTTAATGCCTCCCGTTCTGGATGGTATTTTGAATCCACTGGAAATACAGATGCCGAACGCAATACTAAGTGAGCACCGTGTCTTGCCATTCCATTAAATTGTCAACTTTTCTATAGGAAGCTTTATATCAAAACTGACTTTTACATTTTCTTTTAGATTCAAACTTGAAGTTGAGGTGGAATATGATAACCATAAGGGGGTTTTTGTTTTTTGGGATAAGGATGTGATTCCTTATACTAAACACACAGCTACCGAATTAAGAGAAATCATGAAGAAGGTGAGTTTGAATAAGGAATATTTATTTTATCACATTATATCATTAATAGAAAGACACATTGTGGACCGTCCTTTCGGGCCATACCCCTCCGTGGGTGGGATACGTGAACTGACTCTTTTTTGTCGATCGGACGCTTTCGCGTCACTTTTGAAAAAGTTTACAGAGTCGCCACCGACCTTTTATTTTATCCAATGAAGGAAAGGTTTATAAAAGAAACAGAAAAAAGACCTTTGAGAGATTCTGGGTAAGGGGGTAGGTTATACAAAGGGAAGGTGTTAGCACCCTTTGTATCCATGGTTATCCATGGGCTCTTTAGTTTGCTTAGCTCATTTGCTTTACTTTTCAATTGCTTCAGAATGCTTTACCTGTGTTTTTGAAATACCTTTGCAAATAGAATTTGTAATGATCCTTGTGCGGATATATACAAATGCTTGTTTATCTTTCGAAAGATGTTTTGAAAAGAACGTTAATTTTGTAATGATCCGTGTTTGGATGTATACAAAATATTGTCTTTTGGAAAATTTGTTTTGAAAAACAACAGTGTATGAGAATTTTGTTTGTTTTGATTTTGAGCAAGCAAACTAGGAGGTCTACCCTGAGTTGTAAGGTCTTTATCCTTGTTCCCTTTAAAAATCTATCCTATCATCGGATATAAACAAAAGGTTCGATTTTGTACTCGAAACAGTAGAGATGTAACTTTGATTTTGAAAAGAGTGAAAAGGGATTACCCTAGGAGGTGCAAATGTGATTGTGATTGAATTCAGATATTTTATCTTTGGAGTTAGTGATCTAACGATTCAGTTTTATCTTTGACATACACGCAGTTTATAGGTGTGCTGGAAATTAAAATGCGGAAATGTAAAGTGCGGAAAGTAAATCTACGCTATTACATCGATTGTGCGGGAAATGTAAACTAGCCTATTTACATGAATTTGACATCCTATACATTTATCTAGGAATTTTAAATTGCAAGAAATAAAAGGCATATTTTTTGGATTTTTATGATTTATTTTAAATATAATTAATGCATGATTAATTAATTTTAAAATAAAGAAAAGATGAAAAAATGATCAAACTTAGAAAATAAGTTTAGAATATGTACAAAATGTTTGTTAATTGATTTTAGAACAAAACTAATTTTTTTGGAATTTTTGAAATTGTTTTTGGATTTTTTAAGTTAATTAAAACATAATTATATAAATAATTACACAAATAATTAAGACTTAATGATAAAATTATCCTAAATATGTACAAAATTAGTTTATGATATATAAACAATATTTAACACAAAGAACAATTTTTTTATGATTTTTTGACTAATTAAAATAATTAATAAGCAAATATATAAATACATACTAATTAATTATGAAAAATATTGAAATTTTGAAGAAAAATAAAATATTTTTATTTCAGAAAATAATATATTATTTTAGAAGTTTAAAATATTTTTTGGGGAATTTTTTGAATTTTTAAACTATTTTTAATTAATTTATCAAAGAAATTAAAATAAAATAGAAAATAAAAAAGGATACTTATTCAGTGTGGAAGTTGACTGAGGGAGCATGGTGTAGCTGCGTGTGTGAGGCGTTGGATTGGAGATTGAATTGATCCAAGGGTTCAGATCTGAGGTCACATGAAGCACATGATTAAAGCAAGGCATGGGATTAGTGGGAGACCAAAGTCAGACTGGTCCCCACCCTCGCCTGCATGGACCAATGGAAACAGAGGAGAGAAGGTTGAAAAGTTGACTGACGAACCACGCTCGGACGCGTGGTCGTCTTCAACCTCCGTCCCATGCACTTTTTCAGACAGATAGCGGGGGTTTTTAACCCCCTCTATTTCACGATACAAAAACGTTATTTTCGGTAGCTTCCCAAACCTGCAAGAACACACGTTAGCAACATATGAAAACAACCCAGATCCACTAAACATGATGCCCTGAATCCAAATATGTCATTAGTTTCGTGGTTTGATGCTCATAGCTATAGGTTCGAAGATGTTAAAGTATGAACACTCATAAGCTTATGTTAATGGCATATGGCTATCCTCACGTGGGAGTTGGCATGTTAAGGCCCAGATCATTTGCATAGGACCTTATGAGCATGATAGGATGGTTGGTTAGCATTGAAATCAGTTGCATATACAAAAACGAAAATAAAATTCATATGTACATGAAGAGTATTATATGCTTTATACGACTCTCATGGGCCTGTGTTTAAAGTTCAATCTTACTCTATTATCTTTGAGAAGATGATTAGAATGCTTGGTTTGTATTAATATTGATTGGAAAATTGATTTTGAAAATTACAAAGTATGGAGATTTTTTGAGAATTTTGAGAGGTTTGTGGCTATTCTCTTGCTATCTCTTCGTGTGTCCCCTCTTTTGCTGAAGTATGATGCTTCTTTTATAGCCCAAAGTTGCTTGGAACTCAAGCTAAGAAGCTTTGTTGTCTTTGTTGAAAGTTTGATTTTTAAAATATTAAAAATCTTTGAATTGTTGACCAAGCTTGACTCCATTCAATGCTCTTGTCTTGCTCTTCAATTCTTGCAGAAAAAATGAAGATTCCTTGAAGTGAGTCATACTTGGAGGCCAAGCAACCATTATCCATGCATTTTCCTTTTAATTTTAATCTTAAAGTAAGATAAAATTATGCAAAAAATGGCCAATAAAGATGTGGGCTTTGTCTTGGTCGTGGGAGGCCCATAGTAACATGGCAAAGATGTTTGGACCATAAAAACTTGGACTCATTTGGAAAAAAAACATTTTTGAGCAATGTTGATTTCATGCATTTTCCCAAAATTTAGCCAACTTCAACAAGGTGTAAATCCTTCAATTTTTGTCATATGAAGGAGATCTTGCACTTTTTGGAAACCTCAAAGAGTCCTCTAACCAATGTCTTTGGTCTCATATCAAAATGATTTTTGGTTCTCCTTGTGTGTCCATTTGAAAAAAGTGTCTTTTTGTTGACTTTGAAAATGACCTGTAATGTCTTTGGCCATATTTTTCAAATGGTGAATGCTATGACCATGGGATCAATTGCATTTGAAAGATAATTGAATTTCCTTCAAAATGAGCTTTGGTTGACATTTTTTGGATGAAGGATGAGAGAGTTATGATCAGTCAAAGTTGAGTTGACTTTTCAGGCAAAAACCCTAATTTTGAATCTTAGGGTTTTGTTGATTTTTGATCTTTCCTTGATGAATTGTGATCATCCAATGATCAAATGTTGAATCCTTTGACAAAATATGGACTTTGACAAAAAATTTCATTTTTGACTGTCAGTTGACTTTTTTGGTCAAACGGGTCGTCTGTTGACTGTTTGAGCTGCTGACGGTGCGTCTGAGTGAATTGAAGTTTGAAAATTTGTATGATGGTACTTTGAGATGTATGGATGTATATGAAATCCATTTGAGCTCTCAAAACTTGTTGCTCCTGTTAAAACAAGAAAAACCCTGATTAGGGACTGTCTGTATAGGAGGCAGTTAAGCGTACCTGATTTTTGTGCAGTGTTGAGTTTCTGCTAATCATGTGATATTCAGAAGACTTCTAACACAAAAATCTTGGAAATTTGAATTGTGAATGATTGATTTGATTGATTGTACAAATCACTGTGAATTGTACTGTCTGCAGTTTGTCTGTCAACCGACTGTTCGTGTACTGAAGCAGCAGTTAGAGTGAAAAATCAACAGTCAAAGTTAATTTTCTTTTTTGTTGTTTTTTTTTGTTTTTGTTTTATGTGAAAAATGAAAGTTTATTTACATGACTTGTTAGAAAAACACAGACATAATAAATAACTGATATTTACGGTATGCGGGCAAAATTACCGATAATAACCTGAAAATTATTTAATGCACAGAAATAGAAATATTTGACTGGCAGAAAATACACAAAATATTATCTTAGTAATTAAGCAATATTATGACAACTAGTACAACATTTAATACTGACAGTATAAATATTACATACTATATTGAAAAGTACGACGAATAAACGGTACGTTTAAGAAAATAAGAAACACGACAAATTTTAAAAATGACGGTTGACGAACCATGCTATGATTAATAACATGTAGAGGAGTGGGAGTGCAACCATTGCAGGTCCACACTTCTCAGGACTGTGTAGGCAGAAGAAAGTTGTGATCACCGTAGCAATGGTGACGACTGTAAGAAGCAGTGTTTCTATCCATTTTGCCATTTTTGCTAGGGAAGAAGAAATGATGGATTATGAGGTAGGAATTTGAAAGATGATTTAGAATTTGATGTGAGATTTGTGGGAAGAATGAGAGGTATTTATAGAATGGAAAGATGATAGAGACGTTGGGGAATGATGTGATTCCGTACAAAAGGAAATTTGAGTGGTAGTGAGATTTGAAAGAAAGTGTAAGGTATTGTTGGGAAAAGAGAGATGGATAGAATAAAGTTGAGATTTGAATTTGAAAGGATAGATTTGAAAAGATTTTGAAAATAATGGAATATAGCACAAAAGTTAGTGGGAAAACAAAAACAATTGTTACCAGTACAGTGTGAGTTTCCTGCTTTTGCGCCTGCAAAAAGATTTAACCCTGCATGAACTGTGTTAGTACTATTTATCTGTAAAATAAATAAATAGTATTTGTGAAGTAAAGAACAGTATTTGGCGTTTGCGTAAGAATAAATTCCACTGTAAGCCAAGTTACTGTGTAAGAAAAATTCTGAAAACCAAGTTCTTCATATGTCAGGATATTTTGAAAAAATCCATGTTTATATGAGACTCTTAATTTTCATATTGAAACTTTCCTGAAAAAAGAAGTGGGCAAATTTTGGGGTATAACAGTTGCCCCTATTCAATCTTCTTAAACCTGAAGAGATTGTCTGAAATCTGAGGGTAGAAGATGATTGAATAAATAGATGCCCTGAAAATTTGCACTTACCTTGATCAGCAGAGATGTTGGAAGTTGCATTTGAATGTTGTCTGTGAAATGTTGTTGGCAGATTGAAACATTACCTGAGATGGGCTTTCGGATGCCACCTGGACAATGTGTTGATGGTTTGTTCATCAGAATGAATCTGTTGATTATATCTTGATGAAGGATTTGAAAGTTGATCATTGTGGAATCGTTTGAGGTATCACTTTAGATCTGCAATGTTAAATCGTTCTGGAACCGTCTGAGGTATCGCTGTGGATCTGTGATGCTAGATCGTTCTGGAACCGTCTGAGGTATCGCTTTAGATCTGCAATGCTAGATCGTTCTGGAACCGTCTGAGGTATCGCTTTAGATCTGCAACGTTAGATCGTTCTGGAACCGTCTGAGGTATCGCTTTAGATCTGCAACGTTAGATCGTTGTGGAACCGTCTGAGGTATCGCTTTAGATCTGCAATGTTAGATCGTTTTGGAACCGTCTGAGGTATCGCTTTAGATCTGCAACGTTAGATCGTTGTGGAACCGTCTGAGGTATCGCTTTAGATCTGCAACGTTAGATCGTTCTGGAACCGTCTGAGGTATCGCCTTAGACTAGCAATGTTAGATGATAAATGAGTTGAGAATGAGAGTTCTTCAGAGTGAATCTTTGGTTTGATTGTATCTGAAAGGACTGCTTGTCTGAATAAGATTCAGGATGAACACTGCATGTGAGTGAGAACATCTTTGCTGAAGACATCTGTCTACCTGAAAAATCAAGTTAATAATATGCGATGTCTATGATGCATGTATGATATGAGATCCTCGAGCTAGAGGAGAAATATGCAAGTTATGTTGTGTATGAATATGCGTATGATGCATGATTGTGAATGTGAATATGAGTGTGAATGTGATGCATGGTTTATGCAGCTTAGAGCGTGTCAAGCTCCTGATTGGGAAAATAAATCCCAGCTTAGTCGTCAAGAAATGAAGGCATTGTGATTGGGAAAATAAATCCCTGCTAGCCATTTGGAAGTGAAGGCATCGTGGTTGTTGATGATCTTCTGTCTCGCTTGAGTACCCTGGGTTGGGGAAATTCTTTGAGAACCAGGATGTTCTATTGAAGGATCTTTGATTACTGCTCGGGGATGAACAGTAGTTTTGAGAGTTCGGACTGTGACGCCCTTTGGAGTGGGAATGAGGAAGATGCATAATCCTCCGATGCACTATCTGACCAAGTTTGGGTGCGGAGATCACACCTTCTGAAGACAGTAATCTGGAACAACCCTGCTGGGGAATAAGACTTCTTTCGAAAGAAAAATCTTTTTGAGGGATTTGTTGAGGAATGTGTCTCCATTGGGGAAACTTCCTTCTGATGCTGGTTTAGGATAATGTCCAAATAATTGGGACATGTCCGGAATGCTATTCCTGTTTTTCCTGGTAAACATCAATCATATTCAAATGCATATGTTCATTCAAAATATCATTGGGATGCTCGCGTATTCAAAACAGAAAAAATGAAAATGTTAGTTATAAGCTGCATTGATTTTTGAAAAGGTGCCGTGATAGGCGGATTAGTATAGGGAGACAACAATCCTAGAAGTAGGAAATTGTCAGAAAGTTTTGAAAAGTATTTATGAAAAGAAATAGCTATGTGAGAACGATCCAGTCAAGTTTCAATTCTGCTATTGCCAATCTGTCTTCGAGCATCTCATCCCTCACTTGTTGGAAGAAAGTGATTGGACTGATCGGTGTCTTTGAGGTGTTGAACCTTGTCGGTGAGTAGGCAGCTGAGCGGGACATAGTTGTATGCTTTATTCCCTAATTTTTGCCTAGGCTGCCCTTTCAGGTTTTCAGCCTACCGGGATTGTATTTGTTTTGTCTCTAATTTTTGCCTGGATCGCCCTTTCGGGTTTTCAATCCACCGAGACGCTCATTTTTGCCTAAATTGCCCTTTCAGGTTTTCAACTTAGCGAGCTGTATTTTTTTTTTTTTTTAAGCAAAGTACTTTTTGACTATGTCCGCATTCACAGGGTGTGGGAAATCCTCGCCATCCATGGTGGTAAGCAACATGGCACCGCCGGAGAATATTTTCTTGATTATGAATGGTCCCTCGTAGGTGGGGGTCCATTTGCCTCTGGGATCACCTTGTGGTAAGATGATGCGTTTGATAACCAAGCCACCAGTTTGGTATGCTTGACTTTTGACTTTCTTGTTGAATGCTTTGATCATGCGCTTTTGGTATAGCTGGCCATGACAGATAGCTGCAAGTCTTTTCTCATCGATCAAGTGTATTTGGTCGAATCGAGTTTGAATCCAATCGTCTTCGTCTAGATCGGCTTCTTTCATGATCCTTAAGGAAGGAATCTGGATTTCGATTGGGAGAACTGCTTCCATACCGTAGACTAACGAGAATGGAGTTGCCCCTGTTGAAGTACGCGCAGATGTGCGATAACCATGAAGAGCAAAAGGTAACATCTCATGCCAGTCTTTGTAGGTTACTGTCATCTTTTGTATGATTTTCTTGATGTTTTTGTTGGCGGCTTCGACAGCGCCGTTCATCTTTGGTCGATATGGAGAAGAATTATGATGTTTGATCTGGAACTGCGTGCAGAGTTCAGTAATCATTTTGTTGTTTAGATTCGTGCCATTGTCAGTGATGATCCTTTCGGGGATGCCGTACCGACAAATGAGATTGTGCTTGATAAACCTGGCTACCACATTCTTGGTGACAGAAGCATATGAAGCTGCCTCTACCCACTTTGTGAAGTAGTCAATAGCGACCAGGATAAAGCGATGTCCGTTGGAAGCAGTAGGTTTGATTTCTCCAATCATATCAATACCCCACATTGCGAAAGGCCAAGGAGCCGTCAGAACGTTTAATGGAACTGGAGGTACATGCACTTTGTCGGCATATATCTGGCATTTGTGACAAGTTTTGGAATGATGATGGCAATCTGTCTCCATGGTAGACCAGTAGTAACCTGCTCTCAAGATCTTTTTAGCCATTGTATGTCCGTTGGAATGAGTACCGAAGGTACCATTGTGTATGTCTTCCATGATTTGTTCTGCTTCCTTCTTGTTTACGCAACGAAGTAAAGTCGAGTCATGGTTGCGCTTGTACAAAGTTCCATTGCTTAGGAAGAATTTGGAGGCAAATCTCCTTAGAAACTTTCTGTCGTTAATAGATGCCCCTTCAGGGTACTCCTGGGTTTCGAGATACCTTTGTATTTCATGGAACCATGATTTGTCTTCCATTTGTTTGGTATCGATCTCATTGCAATAGGCTGGTTCGTCTTGCCTGTAAATGGTGATCATAGGAGCTTCGTCGTCCCAATTGACTTTGAACATGGATGACATGGTAGCTAAGGCATCAGCTAGTTGATTTTCTTCGCGTGGGATGTGTTCGAAAGTGATCTCCTCGAAGTAAGGAATCAAACTCAACACATGTTCTTTGTATGGAATTAGATTTGGGTGCTTTGTGTCCCATTCCCCTTTGACTTGGTAGATTACCAAGGCCGAGTCTCCGTAGACTTCAAGGAATTTGATTTTTAGATCAATTGCAGCTTTGAGACCCAGAATGCATGCTTCGTATTCGGCTATATTGTTGGTGCAATTGAAACACAATCTGGCGGTGAAGGGTGTATGACCTCCCGTGGGGGAAATGATCACAGCTCCGATGCCATTGCCAAGTGCATTAGAAGCTCCGTCAAAAACCATAGTCCACCGGGATCCTGGCCCGGGTCCTTCTTCTGGTCCTGATTGTTTGTAGTCATTGACTAGCATAATGTCTTCGTCTGGGAAGTCAAAGTTCAATGCCTGATAATCATCTACTGCTTGATGAGCTAAATGATCAGCTACCACACTTCCTTTGATTGCTTTTTGCGAAGTGTATTGAATGTCATATTCTGTTAGGATCATTTGCCATCTTGCAATCCTTCCAGAGAGAGCAGGTTTTTCGA
>NW_026705683.1:0-50001 GCF_029867415.1 Vicia villosa
TGTTATGATTCCGCTGCATATTAAAATGAAGTTGGTTTGTCTAAGAGCTGTTATAAGTTGTTTTGTGCTTCTCTGAGATTAAAGTGCTATGTATCTGTTTATGAGTTGTTTATAGGAATTAAATGTGATATCCCAAATGCTTGTTGATAGTTTTTAAAATACTCTGATTTCTCGCATGATATTTTTGGGTAGAATTTGGGGTGTTACACCGTTGACCTTATCCTCATCCTTTGCATTCCTGTGGATCGTAGGTCCGTTAACCTTATCCTCATCCTTTGCATTCCTGTGGATCGTAGGTCCGTTGACCTTATCCTCATCCTTTGCATTCCTATGGATCGTAGGTCCGTTGACCTTATCCTCATCTTTTGCATTCCTGTGGATCGTAGGTCCGTTGACCTTATCCTCATCCTTTGCATTCCTGTGGATCGTAGGTCCGTTGACCTTATCCTCATCTTTTGCATTCCTGTGGATCGTTGGTCCGTTGACCTTATCCTCATCTTTTGCATTCCTATGGATCGTAGGTCCGTTGACCTTATCCTCATCCTTTGCATTCCTGTGGATCGTAGGTCCGTTGACCTTATCCTCATCCTTTGCATTCCTGTGGATCGTAGGTCCGGTGACCTTATCCTCACCTTTTTCATTCTGGTGGATCGTAGGTCCTACCTTTCCATTAAACCCGTATTTTCCAACCACAATTTCATACAACAATCATTTCCATTAAGAACCTTGTATTGGCACCTTGGCTACGTTACAAGCTACCCCATTTCAACCCCTCACCATAAACTTTCCCATCAGAAAAAACAAAAATTTCTCTTTCCCCAGCAGATATCAAAACAAAAATAAGAATAACATTCACACCATCTTCTCTTCAGGACAAATTTCAGGTCTTTGATATTTAATCTTCTTCTACCTCGAATGTTCGAAAGGCTAGCGCCAATCTCACCTTCAGGTCTAAGACGATTAAACAGGGGCAGCTGTCATACCCCAAATTTGTCCTACCCTATTCACCCGGCTTATGATTCATGTACATACATCATTTAGGCCATAACTCGCATGCATGCATTCATACCATTGGTACTATTCAAAGATTAACAAGGAGGAGCTTTATTGCAAAGAATTGTTGATCAGAAAATAAGAAGACTGAGGTATAATCATGTGGTTCTATGATTCATGGAAGCTCCTGAATTGGGGTGTCTCTTTGCTTCAAATCAGGGCATTGATTAGAGGGTACAAGCTTGCAAATCATCTGGTTCTTTAAATCAGGGTTTCTTTGACCAAAGTCAACCAGTTGACTTTCTGGTCAACATCTAATCAGAAATGGCTTCTATGTGTGGAAAACTTCTCATACTGACTGTGTGGATGTGTTTGTTTGACTGGATGTGAGTAGAAGAGATTTAATCGGGAATTCCATCAATAGTCGGAAAAATCTGAACAGTTGACTTTTGGGTCAAAATCGGGAAAATTATTCAAATATTGACTTTTGGCGGAGAATCAGTCAAGAGAAGTCAAAGAATGGATAAAATCGGGAGTTCGACAAAAGTTGCCAAAAATAGCAAAAAAGACAAAAATGGAAACTTTTCAACACTTAGAAAAATTTTTGATCCTTTGAATCTAGCTGAGCAGTCCACTTCACCATCAGTTTACACGTGGCAAATGGCATTTTTTGGGAAAATCCCCAACATCAAAGTTGTTCCTCTCATGGAGGAGAACAACTTTGTAGTAGGGCATTTTTTCATTTGAAGCTTGTATGAAGAGGTAAAGTGGTGTGAAGTTGCTGGAAACTCATTTGAACCAAGTCATATTCCAGGTCACAAGTCAGGTCATGACCTGACATTTTCACAAACACATGGCAGACCAATTCTCCAGCCATTTTTTAAGCTCTACAGAAGTGATATGAATGCAAACTTGGTATCATTCTCTCCCTTGCCATCTTCTCTATCCATTGAAACAAGAACGGGTACAATTGGACAAAAATTGAGTAAGATATAAGTCCTCAAAGTCATGCCCACACACTGACCAAGTCAAGCATCCGGCCGGGAAAAATTTCAGGTCACGCGCGTGACATTTCCACAAACATATGGTGTGCCAACTTCAAATTCAATTTTCTTCCTCCACAAGGCTCCACATTGAACAAGGATGATCTTAAAGTACTCTTTGCCATGTCCCTTATCCATTGAATCTAATCTCATCAATTTTGAGCATGTGTGGAGCTAGTAAGGGGCGTCCAAAGTCATGCACTCGAGGAGTATGTATTGGCACTAGCGACTGGGCAGAAACTGAGCCACGCGCGTGCAGCCATCATTCATTTGTGTACCACCATATTTCAAGCATCATTGTCATCTATCCAAGTATTATTGCAAGGGAGTTTCAACACATTAATTCATCACTTCCATCATTTCTTCACAAAGGGCTTGAATTTGAGTCAAATGGAGATCTAGAATGTTAGTTATGTGTGTGTAAAGTCATGGTCATGAGTTGTCTATCCTTGGCATAAAATGCTTTCCATACAATGCTATATTTCCACATCAAGCCAGGCAGCAATGCTGATCTCAAAAAGCTCACAAAGAACCACACCCCAAGTGCACAAAACTTGCTTGGTAAGTGTTATCCCGAGTCCCACACCCAAGAGAATCACAAGGTAACACACCATTGCCTATGCACAAAAGTCCCACTCTAAGAACCTCTCCTCATATCACAAGTCCCTTGCCCTATAAAAACAGGTCCACACCTTCACTCATTCATTCACGACTCCCTCACTCCATACTCTCTTCTCCCTTCCTCTTACTCTCATTCATTCTCTCCACATTCTCCCTTTCCCTCATTTTCTTTCTCCATTCCTTCCACCACCAACCGCCACCACAACCAACTCCGGCCACCCTAACTGATCACATAACCAACTCCGGCTGCCGTAACCAACTCTCACACCATCAACCTCCATTCTCTATTCACTATTACATCACCACTGTGCAATAACCGTCACTGCATCTTCTTCCAACCTCCATAACTGAGCCATACTTCGAAGCTTCATTAAGCTCCAAAGAAAGATCACAACGACATTACGGCCTCTTGAAGTGTACAGCACCGACGCATATTCAGTGTAGATCCGAATCCGTGGAGTTCTCACTCGTGCTTAAGACATATTCAGGTATATTCTCATAACCTTTCTCGGCATGATTAGAGGCTGATAATAACTGTGCACTGCATAAATCTCGTGTGATGTTGATTCTTGAAAGTCGTTCTCCATGATCGTCCGCACTAATGGATTGCGTCCTCGAATGCTATGAATAACTGTAAATGCAACGTGGTGCTTATAGTAGGATTTGTTGATGTTTGTTATAGTTAGGGCTTTGCAATTTGCGTTCGTTTTGCATGTTAGAGGACGTTTCATTGAAAACTAGGACTGGATCTGCGATGTACGTGAAAAACCGAGCAAGTCAGTGGCGGAGTCTTCATTTTCTGGAGATTTTCGTTTATCTCCGCCGTGTGCTGGCCGAAGAAGACGACCGGAACGGTGGTTCCGGCGTCTGAGTTAGTAGCATCGGTCTTATTCCGTTAGTATACGTGTCGTGTGTTCATTGGTTCAGATTTCCAATTTTATTCCCCACTTTGTCCATATGCAAATGATTAGAATGTGAGGTGGATGCGTATGATTGGCTCTGAATTAGCTTTTTGTCTTATCCACTTAAGTTTCACCATGACCTATTGATATATAGTAAAGAAGAATCTTGTCACGTTTAAAATAAATACTATAGTCTGATATGATAAATCACATGCGGTAATAAATAAAATGCTGAATAAAAAGAGGATTTATGAATTGTTGGGCCATGCGTGTGTGGGCCTTGCCTTGGCTTCTGGAATCACACCTCTTACTTTGCTGACACACCCTGTGCATGATGACCTTGGGCCAGAGCGCCCTACTATCTCCACCCCCTCTATTTTTGGGCCCAGTTTCGTTTGCACACAATGTTGGTTCAAATACTGATTACTTCTGCACCTCCTTTGCATAATAAAAACAAATAATAAAAATTGATTTTCTCTTATGCTTTTAATTCTCTTTGCAAATAATTGAATCCTTTTTTAGAAAAAATAATAAATTGTTTTTTTATCCAATTAGACTTTTTTAGAATATCATTGTTTTATAGATTTTTTTTGGTAATTTCTTTGAATTTTGATTGGTTGACAAACCATAAAAATAAATAGTTTTAGTCTTTAATTCAAAATAGTTTCTCACATGAATAAAAATGCCTTTGGTTGTGAATATTCCCATAAATGGCTTAGAGTTTAATTTCTTGTGTGAATATTTTTCAATGCTTAAATAGCTCTTCTTCCTTATTTCTATTAGGACAATTCATAACATAGATGTAGAAATTAGGACTAGTTCCCTTTTTGCATTCTTTTTCTTTTACAACATAAAACACTAATAAATATTCAAATAAAATCCCTTTAAAAAAATACAAAGAAAATACTAAAAACATTAATAATCAAAGTGAAAATCTTAAAAAAGGGAATGGAAGCTTGAACACCCCTTGCTTTAGGGAATGTTCGAGTGCTTGGATCTCCCTTGCTTTAGGGTCCCATTCAGGCGTAAGTTCCCAAATTCTAAAAAACACAAACCATAGAGTAACTCGAGTTTCCCTTGCTTTAGGGATTTCCTCGAAACACTCAAACTCTCTCTCTTTCTCTCCTTTCTTAAGGACATTGTTATCTCCGCTCTATTGCATCCTAGGTCGATCCTTTATGCAGGAGCGCGAGCGTTAACTCCGCCCAACTAAAAAACACAAAAACAAACAAAACTATGGAGCCGAACTACGGCGCTCTGATTCCTGAAAAGGATACGTAGGCATCAAGTCGCGGGGCTTGAACGAGCACATTTGTAAATAATCCTTCTTTTCCCCGTATTTCTTTTGCATTCATTCGCATGTAGACATAGACATAGATATACACCCTTTAGATAGAAACAAACATAGGTGGATACCGTCGAGTACGATGGGCGTGAGGGGTGCTAATACCTTCCCCTTGCGTAACCGACTCCCGTACCTTGATTCTCTGGTCGCAAGGCCCTGTTCCTTCCTTTGTTAGGTTTTCTGATATTCCTTTCCCTTTATGGGATAAATATATTGGTGGCGACTCTGTTCATTATTTCGCGAGCGTGCGACAGCTGGCGACTCTGCTGGGGAATTACCTAAGCAAGTCGATCCTAGCCTTTGTTTGTTTCTTTTATTGGGTGTTTATTTGTTTTATGTCTATACCTTGTATATATGTTTGCATGTTTATTTTCTGCTTGCATATCATGTTTATTTTTGCTTGCACATCATGCATATGGATTATATTTTGTGTTCCTTGGGGTCTTCTGTTCTGTTTTGCAGGTGGGGGGTTTGTGTGAGGTAAAAGGCCCACTACCCAGGCCAAGTGACACATAGGATTAGCGTGGATGCTCATGTTGACTCCCGTGGCCCTTGCTACGATCGAGTTCAACATGGGGTACCACAGCTGGGCGAGGTTCTTTCATGGAACACTGTGTCTGGCACCCTTGCTGCCACAAACACTTTGTACCCCATGGGAACTGTAGACCCTAGTGACCATTAGGGACCACCTGTCCGTGTCTAGAATTCATACCCGTGAGTTTGGGGTGGGACAGGATACTAGCCTTCATCATACCCTGATTTCCGTTTTGCAATCTGAAGCCGGAATTTTGAACCTGCTACATTCAGTATTACCCAGTTATTCAGAGCTGCGAGGGATACTCAGTCTCTCACTACATCACACACATGACACATGACACATCATGTTATTGCATCCACCTCACTTCATTCGTGGATAATCCTAAAGTCTATTTCCAAAAAAGGGAAGATGTATACTCTTTTGCAAAAAAAAAAAAGAAAAAGAAAAAAGAAAAAGAAAAGAAATAATGAAAAGACTTTAGGATTCTCCCAATGAACTGCATTCCGCCATCTCATTTAACATGCATGTTCATTTATTTTCAGGAACTTTTGGCTTTGTCTCCGACCAACACATGGCCACACCAATGAAGATTGTTAGACGCAACCCCTCTTATTCTTTCCTGAATCCGAATCTGGATTCCCTTGGGTGTTTAGCAAAGAAGATTACGCCAGATGAGACAACCAACTTCAGAAAGGAATATGGGTACATTCTGAGCCTTCTCAAGATGCCGTTCACCAAGTACGAGCAAGAAGGGGTTCATACTTTGCTTCAGTTCTATAATCCTTCCCTCCGCTGATTCACGTTCACCGACTACCTCTTGGTTCCTACATTGGAAGAGTATTCCCTATTTCTTGGCATCCCTATAAAGAAGGAAGTGCCATACTATAGCACCATGAAGGCCCCCGATTCCATTGAAATTGCTAAGGCTCTTTATTTGAGCAAGTCGGTCGTGGAAGCAAATCTCACCTAGAAAGGAGGAGGTTTTGGTTTTTGCATGGAGTTCTGGTTAAAAGGGGTTGTGAGGCTGCTGAAGCAAAGGAATGGGACACATTTAGGGCTATCTTGGCTCTAAGTATATATGGCATCGTGTTGTTCTCAGACGTTCCTAACTTTGTTGACATGAATGCAATTCATATATTCATCTTGCAGAATCCGGTTCCTACACTTTTGGGGGATGTTTATCACTCCATTCATCACAAGAATGGTCAGAAGGGAGGTAAGGGAGGTCTGGTTAGATTCTGTGCTCCGTTGTTATACCGATGGTTCAGGTCACATCTGCCTGAGCGTGGAGCTTTCGTTGATAGTAGGCACACATCTAAATGGGCTGAAAGGATTATGGGGCTGAGCGCTAAAGATATTATCTGGTACAATAGCGCTTTAGATGACAGGGAAGTTATTATGAGTTGCGGAAAGTTCAAAAACGTACCTCTCATGGGTCTCAGGGGCGGAATCAACTATAACCCCGTCTTGGCCAGAAGAACGTTTGGATATGCTTTTATCAGTCCACCTAAGCAAACAGAAATAGCTGAGAACATTTTCTATCATGTGGCCACCAACATTGGACAAATGGCAGAAGCTGTGCAGGCTTGGAAGAGTATTTGCTGGAGAGATAAGAAACATTTTGGTCAGCAAGATTGTGCTACTTATGAGGATTATACTAAGTGGGTCGAGTCTGTGGTTGCTGTTCAAGGGATGCCTTTCCCTCCTAAGGACCCTTTGTACCCTCCTGCTGGTAAACAACCCAACATTATCTCCATGCCTCGTTATAATCAAACTGTTGAGCAGAATCGGAAATTGACTGAACAAATGGAAACAATGCAAGTTAAGATGAATACTGATAGGCAAGAGAAGCTTTCTGCTCTTCATAAGTTGAAAATGAGAGAAATAGAGCTTGAAGAATTGTATGCTAGAGGAAGTACTTCTCAGAAGAGGCCAAGAATGACTGTGAATTCTAAAACTACTGAAACCCAAGAGAAGAAGATAAAGGAACATTACGAGGCTCAGTTGGCAGATTTGACTAAAAGACTCCAGATTCAGACTGAAAATGCCAATTCAGAGAAATCTCGTCGCAAGAAAGCAGACAAACTCTTGTTGGATCGCCAGAATACCATAGAGAAGTGTTATGAAGAGATTCGAAAGCTGAAGGGCCAGATAAGAGAAAAAGACCAGAGTAATGTCCAAGCTCAAGAGGAAGCTAGGTATTGGGAGGTGAAGAATCGCCACATGGAAACAATGCATTTCAGAAAAGACCTGCTGATTCAAGAGATCATTAAGAGGCCCACCCGTGCTGAGACCAAGGAGCTCTTTGAAGAAATGAAGACTTGGAGTGATAAGAACATTGGAGATAGCCCTCTTCGTCATTTGGACATGGGAGATTCTGCTTAATGTTGATTTTGTTGTAGAATCACCACCAGATTTGTTGGATGGGATTCCTGATTTTATTTCTGTATTTGTTGGCTCATGGGAGCAGAATATTTTGTACTTCAAGAACTTGGTTGCAGAATTAATCGATTATGTTTGCTTATCTTGGTTGTGCTTATCTTGGTTGAACTTATCTTGGTTATGCTTCACTATTTTCTCCATTATCTTGTGTTGTTGGTTTGAGGCAAAGCTAAAAAGTCTTGGAAATAATAAAACATGCACACATGCACCCATGCACTCATATCATACTGCATTTTCAGGTTTTTTATCAGATTCTAATTGGGTTCCCTTCCATTCAGATTTCTTTTCCGACGACGAAGCTGACTTTCTTACATCCTTACCGCACCAGGAGCAACGAGAGACTCATGGATCAATTTGAACAGAATCAAGCTGCCCTCCGTAGGGATATGGATGTTATGGGGGAAAGAATGACCCAACTTATGGAGACTCTCCATGTCGTTGTCCAAGGACAAGAAGAGCTCAGAAAGAGCGTTGCTGGATTGATCAAGGATACTCCTACCAACTCTGCTGATGGGGGAGTAAAAACTAAGGAGATTCCTGTTGAGGGGATAGCAAAGGTAGTGGATGACCACCATGAGGTTATTGATCTTGAACATGATCTTACTGCTGAGTTGACCGAGACTGCTAAGATGTACCAAGCTCTCGAAGAACGCCTTAAGGCCGTTGAGGTTGCTAAAACTTCGAGTTTCGATACTACTGCTTTGAGCTTGGTACCTGGAATTGTTATTCCACCGAAGTTCAAGGTGCCAGATTTTGATAAGTACAAGGGAGTTACTTGCCCAGAAACTCACATTCATTCTTACTATCGTAAGATGGCCGCTCATGCCGAAAACGAACCTCTGCTTATGCATTTCTTCCAGGACAGTTTCACAGGAGCCCCGTTGGAGTGGTATATGAAACTTGAGAGGGCCAATGTCAGTACTTGGGGGGGACTTGTTGATGCCTTCTTGAAACAATACCACTACAATACTGCTATGGCTCCCAGCCGTGCCCAACTGCAAAATATGTCACAAAAGTCTGAAGAATCTTTCAAAGAATATGCCCAGAGGTGGCGTGAACTTGCTGCTCGAGTTCAACCTCCTCTTCTCGACCGAGAATTGATTGACTGTTTATGGGTACTCTGAAAGGGCCGTACCTTCAGCACATGGTTAGTAATACTTCTCCGTCCTTCTCAGATGTGGTCATCATTGGTGAACGGGTTGAGAACTGTGTAAAAGCTGGTACCATTCAGGGTGTTACTAGTCCTAGCAACTCAAGTGGTAATGGTAAGAAGCCGTATTCTGGGTTTGTGAAGAAGAAAGAAGGTGAAACCAGTACTGCTTCAGTTGACCAAGGTCGAACTCCAGTATACTCTGCTGTTCCACCTCCTTACTACCCGATGCCATATGCTGTTCCCAATCCGTATGCCCCTCAGGCATACGCTGCTGCATTTCCACAACCATGGATGGCACCCCAACAGCCTTTCGTACCACAACAACAAGTTGCTGCTCCTCAGAACCGTCAACATAATCCTAGGCCTCAAGGTCAAAGAGCTCCACAAAGACAGAGGTACCCTGATAGGCGTATAGATCCGATTCCGATGCCGTATGCCCAGCTCCTTCCCCAATTACTTGCTGGTCAGTTGGTGCAACTCCGTGAAATGGGCCCTCCGCCTAGTCCTCTTCCTCCAGGATATGATGCTAATGCTCGTTGTGAATTCCATTCAGGCGCTCCAGGCCATACGATTGAAAAGTGTAAAGCGTTAAAATACAAGGTCCAGGATCTTCTCGATGACAAGCTCATCTCGTTCACTCCTACTGGTCCTAATGTGCAGAATAACCCTATGCCTCCCCATGCAGGTACGACCAATGCTGTTGAATTGTGTGACGAACAAATCCTGGTAACTGATGTGAATGAAGTCAAAATGCCGCTTGCAATGGTTAGAGAACATCTTGTGCAACAAAGGATTCTGTGTGAACTACATGACTTCTGTTTGCAGTGTTCTTCTAATCCGGAAGAATGTGCTAAATTGAAAGAGGAGATTCAAAAGCTGATGAATGAAGGTATCATTAGAGTGGAAAAGATTGTTCCTGATGACGAAGTGGCTATTCTAGAGATCCCTTATTCTCCTGCTGATACGACAAAAGCCCAAAGTACTCCTTTGATCATCCATACTCCGAGCACTCCCTTGGTCATTCAGGCTCCGAGTACTCCCTTGGCCATTCTGGCTCCGAGAACTCCGTTGGTTATCCAGGTTCCAGATGCCCCTCTGACCTCTTCAACCTCATCTCACGTTCCCTCTCCTGTGAGTAATTCCAAGGTTGTTCCTTGGAGTTATAATGCTGTGTATATTCGAGGAAAGAAATATGATTGTCCTCCAGTGGGTAATTCGAGCATCACTAACGTTACTGGCACTAGTGGCATTACCCGTAGCGGTCGGATCTTTGTTGCCCCTCCTCCACTTCCTAAAGAAACCAACAAGGATGCTAGTGCACAAACAAAGGGGAAGCAAGTTGCTGTTGATCCTCCTGTAACACGTAATGCACAAGATGCCGAGCAACTCTTGAAAATCATTAAAAAAGTGACTACAAGGTGATTGATCAACTTGACCAAACTCAAGCTAAAATCTTCATCTTGTCCCTTTTGGTGCACTCAGAAGCTCACCGTGATGCTCTTATGAAAGTTCTGGCTTCCGCTCACGTAACTCAAGACATTACCGTGCCTCAGTTTGAAGGGGTTGTGACCCACATTGCTGCTGGTAATTGTTTGGGTTTTTCTGATGATGAACTTCCGCCTGAGGGTAGAGCACACAACAAAGCGTTGCATATCTCCGTCAAGTGTCTGGATGCTGTGTTGTCTCGAGTTCTGATTGATATAGGTTCTTCTCTTAATGTGATGCCCAAGACTACTTTGTTTAAGCTAAGTATGGATGGGATTATGATGAGACCATGCACTATGAGTGTCAGAGCGTTTGATGGTTCTAGAAGGTCCGTAGAAGGGGAGATTGATCTGCCTGTCTTGATTGGTCCTCACATGTTCTATATTGCCTTCTATGTTATGGATATACGTCCTTCATACACTTGCCTCTTGGGCCGTCCTTGGATCCATGCTGCTGGGGCTGTGACATCTACCCTCCATCAGTGTTTGAAATTTGTTGTGAATGACAAGATTGTTGTGATCACTGGTGAAGAAGATTTGATAGTCAATAATCTGGCATCATACCGTTATGTTGAAGTGGATGGAGAGATACAGGAGACACCTTTTCAGGCCTTAGAAATTTTGTCGGTTGATAAACTCCCCGTGGTTGAGAATAAGAGGGAACTCGGAGCACCCCTCTCGTCTTTAAATGATGCTAAGGCCTTCTTAGAAGCTGGTACCCCCCATAGTGCCTGGGGCAAGTTGATTGATGTTCATGAGAAGCGAGACAAGTATGGCCTTGGGTATCAACCATCTTCTTCTACTCAACTCAGCATAATTCCTGGAAAGAAGGTGATTCCCCCTATTTCTCAAGTGTTCGTCAGTGCAAGCACCAGTTCTGGAAGTCAGGTTCTCGCCGTGGATGATGATGATGAAGAAGATCTCTCCAGATTCGTTTGCCATGCTGCGCCTGGACAGGAACTCAACAATTGGACCATCTTGGACATCCCCAGAGTCACTTTTATGGAGATGTAATTTTCTTGTTTCGATGAGTCATATGCTTCGCCCTAAGCATTTTGACCACTTGTACAAAGAAGGGCCCCCATGTTGTTTCAATTTGTTTAATATTGAATGAAAATCATATCTTCGCATGCAATTACTGTTCCATTTCTTTCATTTTTGTTTTTACTTTAAAAAACTTTTTCAAAAATGGCAAAGCTTTTTCTTTTTCTTTTTATGTGTGGCATTCTAAGGCATAAATCATCCATCGTGCAGATCCGGCTCGAATTCCATCAAAAATGATAATGTTACAGTTCCACGTCTTAATATCCTTGAGAATCCAATTGACCAAGCTGATGAGGATAGTGGGGAAGATTGTGAAGTCCCTGAGGAATTGGCAAGACTTTTGAGACAAGAAGAGAAATCTATAAAGCCACATCAAGAAACCATAGAAATCATCAACCTCGGTTCAGAAGAAGCAAAGAGAGAAGTCAAGATAGGGGCCGCTTTGCAAAATGATGTGAAGAAAAGGTTGATTGAGCTGCTTCGAGAGTATGTTGACATCTTCGCCTGGTCATATGAAGACATGCCTGGTTTAGACACGGACATAGTTATGCACATGTTACCGCTCAAACCATTATGTCCGCCTGTAAAGCAGAAACCACGAAGAACTCGACCTGATATGGCTTTGAAAATCAAGGAAGAAGTTGAAAAACAGTTGAAGGCTGGCTTCTTATCCGTGTGTGAATATCCTCCTTGGATTGCAAACATCGTCCCTGTTCCTAAGAAGGACGGAAAGGTACGCATGTGTGTTGACTACCGAGATTTGAATAGGGCAAGCCCGAAGGATGATTTCCCTCTGCCTCATATTGATGTGCTAGTCGACAACACTGCTCAGTATTCGGTGTTCTCCTTCATGGATGGTTTTTCCGGCTATAATCAAATAAAGATGGCTCCTGAAGACATGACCAAGACCACTTTCACCACTCCGTGGGGTACGTATTGTTATAAGGTGATGCCTTTTGGCCTTAAGAATGCTGGTGCAACGTATCAATGAGCAATGGTGACTCTATTCCATGACATGATCCATAAAGAGATTGAGGTGTACGTCGATGATATGATTGCAAAATCCCAAACTGAGGAGGAACACTTGGTATATCTTGAGAAACTGTTTGCTCGTCCGCGAAAATTCAAGTTGAGGCTTAATCCAAACAACTGCACTTTTGGAGTGCGATCTGGAAAGTTACTTGGATTCATTGTGAGCCAACGAGGGATCGAGGTCGACCCTGATAAAGTAAGAGCAATACAGAACATGCCAGCACCGAAGAATGAAAAAGAAGTTCGAGGGTTCCTTGGGAGATTGAATTACATAGCCAGGTTCATTTCTCATCTTACTGACACCTGTGAACCCATCTTTAAGTTGCTACGCAAGAATCAAGATATCCGTTGGGATGGTCATTGTCAGGAAGCCTTCGAAAAGATCAAGCAGTATCTCCAAGAGCCACCAATTCTCATGCCTCCGGTTCCTGGGAGGCCGCTTCTTATGTACTTAACTGTGCTTGAAGGATCTATAGGGTGTGTGCTAGGCCAGCATGACGAGTCTGGTCGAAAAGAGTGCGCCATTTATTACCTGAGCAAAAAGTTTACCGATTGTGAATCCCGTTACTCACTACTCGAGAAAACTTGCTGTGCTTTGGTATGGGCTGCTCGCCGATTGAGGCAGTATATGTTGACTCACATCACTCTATTGATCTCCAAAATGGACCCGATAAAGTACATCTTTGAAAAACCGGCTCTTACAGGAAGACTAGCCCGATGGCAAATGCTTTTATCAGAATACGACATCCAGTATGTCACACAGAAGGCCATTAAAGGAAGTGTTCTTGCAGATCATCTCGCTCATCAACCATTAGAAGAGTATCAGTCAATGAAGTTTGACTTTCCTGATGAAGATATCATGAAACTAGATGATAATGAAGGACCCGAACCAGGAGAGCGGTGGACTCTCACGTTCGATGGTGCATCAAATGCTATGGGCCATGGTATTGGGGCAGTTTTGACTTCTCCTCGTCAAACTCACATCCCTTTCACAGCTAGAATATGCTTTGATTGCACAAACAATGTCGCAGAATACGAAGCTTGCATAATGGGTCTCGAAGCAGCCATTGATATGAGGATCAAGATCCTTGAAGTGTATGGGGATTCTGCCTTGGTTATACATCAAGTGAGAGGTGATTGGGAGACAAGACACCCCAATTTAGTTCCTTATAAGGACTATATCTTGGAGTTGCTGCCCGCTTTCGAGGAAATCACTTTCAATCACATCCCCCGAGAGGAAAATCAATTGGCAGATGCTTTGGCTACTTTGGCGGCTATGTTCAGAGTTAGCTCCCCTAAGGAAGTACCAGACATAACGATCCTCCGTTACAAAGAGCCTGCCCATGCATTCCCTGCTCATTGTCTCACTACTGAAGATGTGTATGATGAAAAGCCATGGTATTACGACATCAAGAGGTATGTTGAGAAGCAAGAGTATCCCGAAGATGCTACGATTGGTGATAAGCGAACGCTTCGAAGGTTAGCATCCAAATTCTTCTTGTCAGGAGACGTCCTGTACAAAAGAAACTATGATTCAGTTTTGCTCAGATGCGTGGATAGACACGAAGCAGAGTTGATCATGCGGGAAATTCATGAAGGGTCTTTTGGAACTCATTCCAGTGGGCACTCTATGGCCAAAAAGATCTTGCGAGCGGGATATTACTGGATGACAATTGAAAGTGATTGTTATGTACACGTGAAGAAGTGCCACAAATGCCAAGTGTATGCTGATAGAATTCATGTTCCTCCAACTCCTCTGAATGTTCTGACATCACCTTGGCCCTTTGCTATGTGGGGCATAGACATGATTGGGCGGATAGAGCCACAAGCTTCAAATGGGCATAGATTTATTTTTGTTGCTATCGACTACTTCACCAAATGGGTTGAAGCTGCTTCTTACAAGAACGTAACCAAGCAAGTCGTTACTCGCTTCATCAAGAAAGAGATCATATGCCGATATGGGGTTCCAAACAAGATCATCACTGATAATGGGTCCAATCTTAATAACAAGATGATGGCAGAGTTGTGTGAAGAGTTCAAGATTGAACATCACAATTCATCACCCTATCGGCCAAAGATGAATGGCGCAGTCGAAGCTGCTAACAAGAATATAAAGAAGATCGTCCAGAAAATGGTTAGAACGTATAAAGATTGGCATGAGATGTTGCCATTTGCTTTGCATGGCTATAGGACTTCGGTTCGTACTTCAACTGGGGCAACTCCCTTTTCTCTTGTCTACGGTATGGAGGCTGTATTACCTGTCGAAGTGGAAATTCCTTCGTTGAGAGTCTTGATGGACGCCAAACTCGATGAAACAGAATGGGTTCAAACGAGGCTTGATCATCTCAATCTAATTGAGGAGAAACGCTTATCGGCTATCTGCCATGGCCAATTGTACCAAAAGAGGATCAAGAAAGCGTATGACAAGAAAATTCGGCCTCGAGAATTCCACACAGGTGACCTAGTCGTAAGGAAGATCTTGCCAATTCACACTGATCCAAGGGGCAAATGGACTCCCAACTATGAGGGACCATACATTGTGAAGAAAGCATTTTCAGGTGGTGCTTTAATCCTGACAAAGATGGATGGGGAAGACGTTCCGCTTCCAGTCAATTCAGACTCAGTCAAAAAATACTACGCATAAAAGACCCGCTAGGTCGACGTACCTAGGCAAAAATAAGGGCATCCCGGCAAACCAAAAGGGTTTGGGCAAAAATTAGGGATAAAACAAAAAAAAAGAATAACCCGCTAAGTTGAAAACCCGAAAGGGCGACTTAGGCAAAAAGGGGCATCCCGCTGGATTGAAAACCCGAAAGGGCGATCCAGGCAAAAGTTAGGGATCTAAAGCGAGAGGCTGCAGTCTGAATATCCTTCACAAATACCACTATACGCCCTTGGCAGAACAGATGGATCAGTCCAACCATTTCCCTTCTGAAGCAAAGCATTGAGAGGATCGAGGATATGGGAACTGTAGCAATATCAGTTTTAATGGAAATCCGAGCATTTCTCTTTGCCATTTTGCTCTTTGCATTTTATTTTCTTTTTCGCAACTACCTCATTTAGGAGTTGCTTCCTTGTACAGAAGCCTATTCACAGGCATTCCATCAATAAAATGATCTTTTGATGCAAAAGCTTTCTTTCTTTCTTTTCATTTTTGCGCATGCGAGGTATGATTTAATTCGTTATTAAACATTGCATTGAAAGCATAGGGTAATAATCACAAAGTCAAAACGAAACATGATGTTACATAAACATAAAAGTGCTCTAAGGGGCACCATTGGCATCCAAACGTTGTTTTCTGTGCAGGTTGCAGGTTCTAGCCGTCATCTTGGCTCATGGTATGTCACAAAGGTCATCATCATCCCGCATGAAAGTTCCAGAGTATAATTCATCAGTACTGGTAAGCATGGAGCACATGAAAAGGTCCGTGTCCCTCTTCAATATGGCAGACAAAGAATGGTCCCCCAAAGAACTCATGATTCCCCAAGCAGTATAGGATGTAAGGAAAGTCGAGCAAAGTCACTTCCTCCCCAGCAGAGTTATGTTCTAACCCTCCACGCAGTTGCCAATAATCTTTGACACTATGAGGTTTCCAACGCCCATCCGCAATGGCGTTTCAAGACAACAAGCAGCGGACCCCAATGATCTTGCTCCCCTATCACTAACGCCTTTATTTGGCACTTTGCATATAGAATCCATTGCATATAACATTGCGTCTTCAAAAGCGTAGCATATCCGTCAAAGTGAATCATTACGCCATAGAAAAATTCAAACATGCATACAAAGCATAAGCCAGATAATACAAATCAACACTCAATCAAGACGACGACACTTCACCACATAAAAATATGGTCCTTACAAACTCCAATTGATATCTGCTACTCCATTACAAATCTCCTCCACCCACGGTGCCGATACTTGGTTTTACTAATCCCCAATCCCCAGTCTAAGTGCTTTTCAATAATTTTCTTGTGGATCGTAGGTCCGTTGACCTTATCCTCATCTTTCATTTCTTGTGGATCGTAGGTCCGTTGACCTTATCCTCATCCTTTGCATTCTTGTGGATCGTAGGTCCGTTGACCTTATCCTCATTCTTTTCATTCCTGTGGATCGTAGGTCCGTTGACCTTATCCTCATCTTTTGCATTCCTGTGGATCGTAGGTCCGTTGACCTTATCCTCATCTTTCATTTCTTGTGGATCGTAGGTCCGTTGACCTTATCCTCATCCTTTGCATTCTTGTGGATCGTAGGTCCGTTGACCTTATCCTCATTCTTTTCATTCCTGTGGATCGTAGGTCCGTTGACCTTATCCTCATCCTTTGCATTCCTGTGGATCGTAGGTCCGTTGACCTTATCCTCATCCTTTGCATTCCTGTGGATCGTAGGTCCGTTGACCTTATCCTCATCCTTTGCATTCCTGTGGATCGTAGGTCCGTTGACCTTATCCTCATCTTTTGCATTCCTGTGGATCGTAGGTCCGTTGACCTTATCCTCATCTTTTGCATTCCTGTGGATCGTAGGTCCGTTGACCTTATCCTCATCCTTTGCATTCCTATGGATCGTAGGTCCGTTGACCTTATCCTCATCTTTTGCATTCCTGTGGATCGTAGGTCCGTTGACCTTATCCTCATCTTTTGCATTCCTATGGATCGTAGGTCCGTTGACCTTATCCTCATCCTTTGCATTCCTGTGGATCGTAGGTCCGTTGACCTTATCCTCATCCTTTGCATTCCTGTGGATCGTAGGTCCGGTGACCTTATCCTCACCTTTTTCATTCTGGTGGATCGTAGGTCCTACCTTTCCATTAAACCCGTATTTTCCAACCACAGTTTCATACAACAATCATTTCCATTAAGAACCTTGTATTGGCACCTTGGCTACGTTACAAGCTACCCCATTTCAACCCCTCACCATAAACTTTCCCATCAGAAAAAACAAAAATTTCTCTTTCCCCAGCAGATATCAAAACAAAAATAAGAATAACATTCACACCATCTTCTCTTCAGGACAAATTTCAGGTCTTTGATATTTAATCTTCTTCTACCTCGAATGTTCGAAAGGCTAGCGCCAATCTCACCTTCAGGTCTAAGACGATTAAACAGGGGCAGCTGTCATACCCCAAATTTGTCCTACCCTATTCACCCGGCTTATGATTCATGTACATACATCATTTAGGCCATAACTCGCATGCATGCATTCATACCATTGGTACTATTCAAAGATTAACAAGGAGGAGCTTTATTGCAAAGAATTGTTGATCAGAAAATAAGAAGACTGAGGTATAATCATGTGGTTCTATAATTCATGGAAGCTCCTGAATTGGGGTGTCTCTCTGCTTCAAATCAGGGCATTGATTAGAGGGTACAAGCTTGCAAATCATCTGGTTCTTTAAATCAGGGTTTCTTTGACCAAAGTCAACCAGTTGACTTTCTGGTCAACATCTAATCAGAAATGGCTTCTATGTGTGGAAACCTTCTCATACTGACTGTGTGGATGTGTTTATTTGACTGGATGTGAGTAGAAGAGATTTAATCGGGAATTCCATCAATAGTCGGAAAAATCTGAACAGTTGACTTTTGGGTCAAAATCGGGAAAATTATTCAAATATTGACTTTTGGCGGAGAATCAGTCAAGAGAAGTCAAAGAATGGATAAAATCGGGAGTTCGACAAAAGTTGCCAAAAATAGCAAAAAAGACAAAAATGGAAACTTTTCAACACTTAGAAAAATTTTTGATCCTTTGAATCTAGCTGAGCAGTCCACTTCACCATCAGTTTACACGTGGCAAATGGCATTTTTTGGGAAAATCCCCAACATCAAAGTTGTTCCTCTCATGGAGGAGAACAACTTTGTAGTTGGGCATTTTTTCATTTGAAGCTTGTATGAAGAGGTAAAGTGGTGTGAAGTTGCTGGAAACTCATTTGAACCAAGTCATATTCCAGGTCACAAGTCAGGTCATGACCTGACATTTTCACAAACACATGGCAGGCCAATTCTCCAGCCATTTTTTGAGCTCTACAGAAGTGATATGAATGCAAACTTGGTATCATTCTCTCCCTTGCCATCTCCTCTATCCATTGAAACAAGAACGGGTACAATTGGACAAAAATTGAGTAAGATATAAGTCCTCAAAGTCATGCCCCCACACTGACCAAGTCAAGCATCCGGCCGGGCAAAATTTCAGGTCACGCGCGTGACATTTCCACAAACATATGGTGTGCCAACTTCAAATTCAATTTTCTTCCTCCACAAGGCTCCACATTGAACAAGGATGATCTTAAAGTACTCTTTGCCATGTCCCTTATCCATTGAATCTAATCTCATCAATTTTGAGCATGTGTGGAGCTAGTAAGGGGCGTCCAAAGTCATGCACTCGAGGAGTATGTATTGGCACTAGCGACTGGGCAGAAACTGAGCCACGCGCGTGCAGCCATCATTCATTTGTGTACCACCATATTTCAAGCATCATTGTCATCTATCCAAGTATTATTGCAAGGGAGTTTCAACACATTAATTCATCACTTCCATCATTTCTTCACAAAGGGCTTGAATTTGAGTCAAATGGAGATCTAGAATGTTAGTTATGTGTGTGTAAAGTCATGGTCATGAGTTGTCTATCCTTGGCATAAAATGCTTTCCATACAATGCTATATTTCCACATCAAGCCAGGCAGCAATGCTGATCTCAAAAAGCTCACAAAGAACCACACCCCAAGTGCACAAAACTTGCTTGGTAAGTGTTATCCCGAGTCCCACACCCAAGAGAATCACAAGGTAACACACCATTGCTTATGCACAAAAGTCCCACTCTAAGAACCTCTCCTCAAATCACAAGTCCCTTGCCCTATAAAAACAGGTCCACACCTTCACTCATTCATTCACGACTCCCTCACTCCATACTCTCTTCTCCCTTCCTCTTACTCTCATTCATTCTCTCCACATTCTCCCTTTCCCTCATTTTCTTTCTCCATTCCTTCCGCCACCAAAACCAACTCCGGCCACCCTAACTGATCACATAACCAACTCCGGCTGCCGTAACCAACTCTCACACCATCAACCTTCATTCTCTATTCACTATTACATCACCACTGTGCAATAACCGTCACTGCATCTTCTTCCAACCTCCATAACTGAGCCATACTTCGAAGCTTCATTAAGCTCCAAAGAAAGATCACAACGACATTACGGCCTCTTGAAGTGTACAGCACCGACGGATATTCAGTGTAGATCCGGATCCGTGGAGTTCTCACTCGTGCTTAAGACATATTCAGGTATATTCTCATAACCTTTCTCGGCATGATTAGAGGCTGATAATAACTGTGCACTGCATAAATCTCGTGTGATGTTGATTCTTGAAAGTCGTTCTCCATGATCGTCCGCACTAATGGATTACGTCCTCGAATGCTATGAATAACTGTAAATGCAACGTGGTGCTTAGAGTAGGATTTGTTGATGTTTGTTATAGTTAGGGCTTTGCAATTTGCGTTCGTTTTGCATGTTAGAGGACGTTTCATTGAAAACTAGGACTGGATCTGCGATGTACGTGAAAACCGAGCAAGTCAGTGGCGGAGTCTTCATTTTCTGGAGATTTTCGTTTATCTCCGCCGTGTGCTGGCCGGAGAAGACGACCGGAACGGTGGTTCCGGCGTCTGAGTTAGTAGCATCGGTCTTATTCCGTTAGTATACGTGTCGTGTGTTCATTGGTTCAGATTTCCAATTTTATTCCCCACTTTGTCCATATGTAAATGATTAGAACGTGAGGTGGATGCGTATGATTGGCTCTGAATTGGCTTTTTGTCTTATCCACTTAAGTTTCACCATGACCTATTGATATGTAGTAAAGAAGAATCTTGTCACGTTTAAAATAAATACTATAGTCTGATATGATAAATCACATGCGATAATAAATAAAATGCTGAATAAAAAGAGGATTTATGAACTGTTGGGCCATGCGTGTGTGGGCCTTGCCTTGGCTTCTGGAATCACACCTCTTACTTTGCTGACACACCCTGTGCATGATGACCTTGGTGATCGCGACTTTATGTGTCTATAAATCTGATAACTGCAAGTGCACAGTCGTGTCGTGTAGTTTTAAAAGATATCGAATCCACAGGGACTATGAATCGATCTACCGTTATCTAAGGTTACTATGTAAAGCTAGGAGTACTAAAATTTCGATTGTTCCTAAGGGAAAGTGATTGTGAGAGAATAAAGAATAATAATAAAAGACAGGTATCAGTATGTATTTCGTTTAACTAAAGGTAATCCGAAGGTCCATTGGCTTTTGCATAATTAAATTAAAAATCTTTACTAATTGCAATTGGTTAAAAATCCTCGTCTCAAACTTTCGCTCTGTTGAGTCAGACTACTATCCTAATCCTAATGTACGCTTTCGCCATCCCATTAGATTTTAGAAGAGCTTTTTGGAAACAATGTAATTAATAAAATGCCTATTTTACGAGGTCGTTATCTATTTAAATCTCCTAATCTCAAACTTTCGCTCTGTTGACTCGGAACATGCTAATATCCCTAACGTACGCTTTCGCCATCCCGCTCGAGTGTAAAAACAATTTTTGAAAATAAATAAGTTCCAATTAGTTTTAATACGCTTTCGCCATCCTTAAAACTAATGTCCTATGTCTACTATCCAGTTAAAGATCTCAAACTTTCGCTCTATTGATTTTAACCTTTGACCGTCCTAATCCCTCAAACTTTCGCTCTATTGGTTTTAAGACTTACTAATTAAACTAGACATATAAACCAAAAATAAGTGATAATTAATAAAACATAATTTAAGCCAATTTATTTCGGACCCCTACGGTTAACTTACTTTACATACCGACACCTTTAGTATTTTAGCCAGACATATTAATACGATTAAACATGCATAAATCGGTTCGGTTCATAATAATAAGCATATTAAATGGCATATAATATATCATGCAAATAAATAATATAAATAAGGCGGTAAATAAAAAACCTGAATTAAAATAAATCTGGATTGAATTGAATCTTGAAGTACTCGAACTTCCACCACAGGTTGGCTGGATCGTTCTTCGGAATTTAAATGGCAGAAAATAAAAACAAGGAAAATAAAGCGATAAACCTAACGTAAGGCTAGATCTATGAAAAGTTCACAACAATTTCCAGTGTAGAAATCGTTGTGAGAAAATAGACGGTTAAATGAAAGCAGAATAAGGAAAAGCAGTTCGCGGTACAATTTCGGCAGCACTTCGTTGGCAGCAAATCGGACCGTTTGGACTGAAGTGACTGCCTCTATTTATAGGTGAGGCTTTGCAGTTGCTTTGCGTGAGAAACGGAGCTTTTTGCAGACCAGGACTTGGAGACGTGCGTCTCCGATTCTTCAGGGAGACTGGGTACGTGACTTGAGACGTGCGTCTCAAGTGGAGAAGATGTAGGAACATGGAGACGTGCGTCTCCCTTTGCTGACGTGGCATAGAGGATGTGGAGACGTGCGTCTCCACTTGCTGGGCAGGTTTGGGCCACGCAATTTTGTTCCTTTGTGGGCTGGTTCGCTCTTTTGGGCCTTTTGGGTCCTAATTGCACCCCTCTTTCGTTTCAGCACCCCTTTTCGTCTTTTAAGCATAAATATTGGTCATTTAAGCTCGATTTTCTTTCCTTTTCGCAAATAGTCGTAATTGAAGTGTAAAACCTGAAACAAAGCAAATACACGCGTAATATCATAATAAATTAACATAATAAACGGAAAATGCTATAAATATCTATGGATTTTAGGCTAAATATACGATATAAAATCGTGTTATCAAATTCCCCCAGACTTGAACCTTTGCTTGTCCTCAAGCAAAATAAGAAGATAAAGATAAATGAAACACACTTCCACCACGTCGTTCAGTCATACTTAGCTACATAGTGTTCTTATTCGGAAATAACGAATCTTAGCAATAAACCTATAGTAACAACACTAAACAACTCCCAGTATGCATACCAATCCGAATCATGCCATTATAGCTCGACCTATTTGACTTGTCATCATGTTTCACCCTTTTCATTCGCGCGCAATCACATTAAGCCCATTATCTTGACACGCACATAGCAGAGTAGTCGGTTAGTGACTATGATCCTTCTCATGGAGTTCTGGCACAATATGTGGTATACTCCTTAGCATTCACTTGTAGATTGTGGGGAATCGGACAATAGTCCTTCCTACCAAGTTCATTACCAGATGACTTCTGAACCAATCGACAGTGAGTTTTTAGATTCTTTGTATATGAGATTTGCGACCGTTAGGTTAAATGATCTTGTGAGGATCACCTTACTTAGTAGGCACATTTCTTCTTATAGCTGAACACATAATTATTATGAGGATCATACACTTATATTCATCGACTCTCTGCGTAGTTTGTATCTAAGACGGTGCCGACTGCTAGAATAAACTACTAAGGGTTATTTCAAAACTTAAAGTCGATGGTTTTGGTATAACGGGTATTCAAATCGGTTATGTATACTCGGGGGTTTTAGAGTGTTGCGACAATAAGGATATTGACTAATTCAGTTTCGGTTCGTTGAGTGATTGAGTAGCTTCGTATTTCTTGAACGTGTGGGGTTTGCGTTTATCGTTTAGGAGCAAAAATTTTTGTTATGGCTCAAGAAAATGGAAGAAATTGAAATAAATACGGAATTATACATATAAGACTTAAATTCCATAAATATTCTTTTATTGAATTAGAAAAACATTACAAGGAAGGGAAATAAACTGAAGGGAAATAAAACTAAAGGAAATATAAATAATACGACTCCCCCAGACTTAGATGATGCAATGTCCTCAGTGCATAAGAACTACTCCTCATTGTTGCGGTTTCGAGAACTGCTCGCGCCTCTTGTACGAACACGGCGATGTCTATCAGGAGAGTCATTAACACGAATGTCAAGATCATGCAAATATGTGGCAATTTCAGCGTATTGACTTTCGTTCCTAATAGCATAGTCACGGTGCTCCTGTTGCATCTCTCGGATGAGCCTAATTGTTTCAGTTTGGTTTGTCTGCATAGCTTGAACGAGTTGATCTTGGCGTTGAATAGCAGCATACATGGCTTCAAGAGTGATAGGCGGAGGGTTGTTTGGAGGAGGTTGGTTGACATCAGCTTGTCCTTGGTTGAGCTCTTCTTCATTTGCATCCATAGGTTCATTAGGATGATCAGGTTGGTTATCTTGAGGATTGTCTTCAATAAGCCTCCAACGCTGAACATAACGGATGTTGATTCTTTCAGGACATGGAAGGATGACATAAGGAATCAGAACTTTGTTGACGACCAAGGTGTATCGGCCATCATGGCGTGGCGAAACCAAGTGGGAGTCACGGCAATAGGTGAGGTCAAGTGATTGAGCAGGCATCATGAGATGAGAGAGTGAAAGGAGCTCGTCACCAAGACCTAAAGCACAGGCCAAGGAAGTAATAATTCCGCCAAACAAAAAGGGATTTGTAGCGGGGGCGTTGACACAGCCTTGGATGTGTTGGAGCATAAACGGTGCGGCATTAAAATGGATGTTGTTTAGCGCACAGTAAAGGAAGAATAGTTCATGTTGATTTACCTTGTGGTTGTTGGATCGCGCAAAAATAGTATGCCCCAAAACACGTTGAAAATAACGTATAGCGGGGTTTTGAATGTGAGAAGCATGTAGGGCCCTCCAACCAGTTTGAACTTCGCCAGTGAGGTGAAACCATAGGTCGAAGGCATGTTGTTCCCATGAACGACCATTGAGTTCTTGAAAGATATTGCGGAGAGCATTCGGTGATGTATTGAAATTCAAGTACGTAGCCACAACTTCTTGATCCAGTGTATATTCACGGTTGAACATCCTAAATTGGATGCTACCGGTTGAGAGTGGTTGATCAGAAGGAGTGTCGTAACTGAAAGAACTCAAGAATTCTAAGACGAGCGGCTCATAAGTGGGTACGAGTTCGGTACAGAGATGGTGTAGGCTAGATTTAGTGAGTAAACGGGTAACACCATCAATGAGGCCTAGAGTTTCTAGACATTCGGTGTTCACAAATTTTGTGGGAACAACCGAACGTTCGTAGAAAGCGAGGTATTTGGTTCTTTGAGCATCATTGTCGTCTTCGCGGAATATAATATTGTTAAGGTTAGGGGGTGGTCTCTCAGGACGCAAAAACTTGATCGCGACTTTACGTGTCTATAAATCTGATAACTGCAAGTGCACAGTCGTGTCGTGTAGTTTTAAAAGATATCGAATCCACAGGGACTATGAATCGATCTACCGTTATCTAAGGTTACTATGTAAAGCTAGGAGTACTAAAATTTCGATTGTTCCTAAGGGAAAGTGATTGTGAGAGAATAAAGAATAATAATAAAAGACAGGTATCAGTATGTATTTCGTTTAACTAAAGGTAATCCGAAGGTCCATTGGCTTTTGCATAATTAAATTAAAAATCTTTACTAATTGCAATTGGTTAAAAATCCTCGTCTCAAACTTTCGCTCTGTTGAGTCAGACTACTATCCTAATCCTAATGTACGCTTTCGCCATCCCATTAGATTTTAGAAGAGCTTTTTGGAAACAATGTAATTAATAAAATGCCTATTTTACGAGGTCGTTATCTATTTAAATCTCCTAATCTCAAACTTTCGCTCTGTTGACTCGGAACATGCTAATATCCCTAACGTACGCTTTCGCCATCCCGCTCGAGTGTAAAAACAATTTTTGAAAATAAATAAGTTCCAATTAGTTTTAATACGCTTTCGCCATCCTTAAAACTAATGTCCTATGTCTACTATCCAGTTAAAGATCTCAAACTTTCGCTCTATTGATTTTAACCTTTGACCGTCCTAATCCCTCAAACTTTCGCTCTATTGGTTTTAAGACTTACTAATTAAACTAGACATATAAACCAAAAATAAGTGATAATTAATAAAACATAATTTAAGCCAATTTATTTCGGACCCCTACGGTTAACTTACTTTACATGCCGACACCTTTAGTATTTTAGCCAGACATATTAATACGATTAAACATGCATAAATCGGTTCGGTTCATAATAATAAGCATATTAAATGGCATATAATATATCATGCAAATAAATAATATAAATAAGGCGGTAAATAAAAAACCTGAATTAAAATAAATCTGGATTGAATTGAATCTTGAAGTACTCGAACTTCCACCACAGGTTGGCTGGATCGTTCTTCGGAATTTAAATGGCAGAAAATAAAAACAAGGAAAATAAAGCGATAAACCTAACGTAAGGCTAGATCTATGAAAAGTTCACAACAATTTCCAGTGTAGAAATCGTTGTGAGAAAATAGACGGTTAAATGAAAGCAGAATAAGGAAAAGCAGTTCGCGGTACAATTTCGGCAGCACTTCGTTGGCAGGAAATCGGACCGTTTGGACTGAAGTGACTGCCTCTATTTATAGGTGAGGCTTTTGCAGTTGCTTTGCGTGAGAAACGGAGCTTTTTGCAGACCAGGACTTGGAGACGTGCGTCTCCGATTCTTCAGGGAGACTGGGTACGTGACTTGAGACGTGCGTCTCAAGTGGAGAAGATGTAGGAACATGGAGACGTGCGTCTCCCTTTGCTGACGTGGCATAGAGGATGTGGAGACGTGCGTCTCCACTTGCTGGGCAGGTTTGGGCCACGCAATTTTGTTCCTTTGTGGGCTGGTTCGCTCTTTTGGGCCTTTTGGGTCCTAATTGCACCCCTCTTTCGTTTCAGCACCCCTTTTCGTCTTTTAAGCATAAATATTGGTCATTTAAGCTCGATTTTCTTTCCTTTTCGCAAATAGTCGTAATTGAAGTGTAAAACCTGAAACAAAGCAAATACACGCGTAATATCATAATAAATTAACATAATAAACGGAAAATGCTATAAATATCTATGGATTTTAGGCTAAATATACGATATAAAATCGTGTTATCAAATTCCCCCAGACTTGAACCTTTGCTTGTCCTCAAGCAAAATAAGAAGATAAAGATAAATGAAACACACTTCCACCACGTCGTTCAGTCATACTTAGCTACATAGTGTTCTTATTCGGAAATAACGAATCTTAGCAATAAACCTATAGTAACAACACTAAACAACTCCCAGTATGCATACCAATCCGAATCATGCCATTATAGCTCGACCTATTTGACTTGTCATCATGTTTCACCCTTTTCATTCGCGCGCAATCACATTAAGCCCATTATCTTGACACGCACATAGCAGAGTAGTCGGTTAGTGACTATGATCCTTCTCATGGAGTTCTGGCACAATATGTGGTATACTCCTTAGCATTCACTTGTAGATTGTGGGGAATCGGACAATAGTCCTTCCTACCAAGTTCATTACCAGATGACTTCTGAACCAATCGACAGTGAGTTTTTAGATTCTTTGTATATGAGATTTGCGACCGTTAGGTTAAATGATCTTGTGAGGATCACCTTACTTAGTAGGCACATTTCTTCTTATAGCTGAACACATAATTATTATGAGGATCATACACTTATATTCATCGACTCTCTGCGTAGTTTGTATCTAAGACGGTGCCGACTGCTAGAATAAACTACTAAGGGTTATTTCAAAACTTAAAGTCGATGGTTTTGGTATAACGGGTATTCAAATCGGTTATGTATACTCGGGGGTTTTAGAGTGTTGCGACAATAAGGATATTGACTAATTCAGTTTCGGTTCGTTGAGTGATTGAGTAGCTTCGTATTTCTTGAACGTGTGGGGTTTGCGTTTATCGTTTAGGAGCAAAAATTTTTGTTATGGCTCAAGAAAATGGAAGAAATTGAAATAACTACGGAATTATACATATAAGACTTAAATTCCATAAATATTCTTTTATTGAATTAGAAAAACATTACAAGGAAGGGAAATAAACTGAAGGGAAATAAAACTAAAGGAAATATAAATAATACGACTCCCCCAGACTTAGATGATGCAATGTCCTCAGTGCATAAGAACTACTCCTCATTGTTGCGGTTTCGAGAACTGCTCGCGCCTCTTGTACGAACACGGCGATGTCTATCAGGAGAGTCATTAACACGAATGTCAAGATCATGCAAATATGTGGCAATTTCAGCGTATTGACTTTCGTTCCTAATAGCATAGTCACGGTGCTCCTGTTGCATCTCTCGGATGAGCCTAATTGTTTCAGTTTGGTTTGTCTGCATAGCTTGAACGAGTTGATCTTGGCGTTGAATAGCAGCATACATGGCTTCAAGAGTGATAGGCGGAGGGTTGTTTGGAGGAGGTTGGTTGACATCAGCTTGTCCTTGGTTGAGCTCTTCTTCATTTGCATCCATAGGTTCATTAGGATGATCAGGTTGGTTATCTTGAGGATTGTCTTCAATAAGCCTCCAACGCTGAACATAACGGATGTTGATTCTTTCAGGACATGGAAGGATGACATAAGGAATCAGAACTTTGTTGACGACCAAGGTGTATCGGCCATCATGGCGTGGCGAAACCAAGTGGGAGTCACGGCAATAGGTGAGGTCAAGTGATTGAGCAGGCATCATGAGATGAGAGAGTGAAAGGAGCTCGTCACCAAGACCTAAAGCACAGGCCAAGGAAGTAATAATTCCGCCAAACAAAAAGGGATTTGTAGCGGGGGCGTTGACACAGCCTTGGATGTGTTGGAGCATAAACGGTGCGGCATTAAAATGGATGTTGTTTAGCGCACAGTAAAGGAAGAATAGTTCATGTTGATTTACCTTGTGGTTGTTGGATCGCGCAAAAATAGTATGCCCCAAAACACGTTGAAAATAACGTATAGCGGGGTTTTGAATGTGAGAAGCATGTAGGGCCCTCCAACCAGTTTGAACTTCGCCAGTGAGGTGAAACCATAGGTCGAAGGCATGTTGTTCCCATGAACGACCATTGAGTTCTTGAAAGATATTGCGGAGAGCATTCGGTGATGTATTGAAATTCAAGTACGTAGCCACAACTTCTTGATCCAGTGTATATTCACGGTTGAACATCCTAAATTGGATGCTACCGGTTGAGAGTGGTTGATCAGAAGGAGTGTCGTAACTGAAAGAACTCAAGAATTCTAAGACGAGCGGCTCATAAGTGGGTACGAGTTCGGTACAGAGATGGTGTAGGCTAGATTTAGTGAGTAAACGGGTAACACCATCAATGAGGCCTAGAGTTTCTAGACATTCGGTGTTCACAAATTTTGTGGGAACAACCGAACGTTCGTAGAAAGCGAGGTATTTGGTTCTTTGAGCATCATTGTCGTCTTCGCGGAATATAATATTGTTAAGGTTAGGGGGTGGTCTCTCAGGACGCAAAAACTTGATCGCGACTTTACGTGTCTATAAATCTGATAACTGCAAGTGCACAGTCGTGTCGTGTAGTTTTAAAAGATATCGAATCCACAGGGACTATGAATCGATCTACCGTTATCTAAGGTTACTATGTAAAGCTAGGAGTACTAAAATTTCGATTGTTCCTAAGGGAAAGTGATTGTGAGAGAATAAAGAATAATAATAAAAGACAGGTATCAGTATGTATTTCGTTTAACTAAAGGTAATCCGAAGGTCCATTGGCTTTTGCATAATTAAATTAAAAATCTTTACTAATTGCAATTGGTTAAAAATCCTCGTCTCAAACTTTCGCTCTGTTGAGTCAGACTACTATCCTAATCCTAATGTACGCTTTCGCCATCCCATTAGATTTTAGAAGAGCTTTTTGGAAACAATGTAATTAATAAAATGCCTATTTTACGAGGTCGTTATCTATTTAAATCTCCTAATCTCAAACTTTCGCTCTGTTGACTCGGAACATGCTAATATCCCTAACGTACGCTTTCGCCATCCCGCTCGAGTGTAAAAACAATTTTTGAAAATAAATAAGTTCCAATTAGTTTTAATACGCTTTCGCCATCCTTAAAACTAATGTCCTATGTCTACTATCCAGTTAAAGATCTCAAACTTTCGCTCTATTGATTTTAACCTTTGACCGTCCTAATCCCTCAAACTTTCGCTCTATTGGTTTTAAGACTTACTAATTAAACTAGACATATAAACCAAAAATAAGTGATAATTAATAAAACATAATTTAAGCCAATTTATTTCGGACCCCTACGGTTAACTTACTTTACATGCCGACACCTTTAGTATTTTAGCCAGACATATTAATACGATTAAACATGCATAAATCGGTTCGGTTCATAATAATAAGCATATTAAATGGCATATAATATATCATGCAAATAAATAATATAAATAAGGCGGTAAATAAAAAACCTGAATTAAAATAAATCTGGATTGAATTGAATCTTGAAGTACTCGAACTTCCACCACAGGTTGGCTGGATCGTTCTTCGGAATTTAAATGGCAGAAAATAAAAACAAGGAAAATAAAGCGATAAACCTAACGTAAGGCTAGATCTATGAAAAGTTCACAACAATTTCCAGTGTAGAAATCGTTGTGAGAAAATAGACGGTTAAATGAAAGCAGAATAAGGAAAAGCAGTTCGCGGTACAATTTCGGCAGCACTTCGTTGGCAGGAAATCGGACCGTTTGGACTGAAGTGACTGCCTCTATTTATAGGTGAGGCTTTTGCAGTTGCTTTGCGTGAGAAACGGAGCTTTTTGCAGACCAGGACTTGGAGACGTGCGTCTCCGATTCTTCAGGGAGACTGGGTACGTGACTTGAGACGTGCGTCTCAAGTGGAGAAGATGTAGGAACATGGAGACGTGCGTCTCCCTTTGCTGACGTGGCATAGAGGATGTGGAGACGTGCGTCTCCACTTGCTGGGCAGGTTTGGGCCACGCAATTTTGTTCCTTTGTGGGCTGGTTCGCTCTTTTGGGCCTTTTGGGTCCTAATTGCACCCCTCTTTCGTTTCAGCACCCCTTTTCGTCTTTTAAGCATAAATATTGGTCATTTAAGCTCGATTTTCTTTCCTTTTCGCAAATAGTCGTAACTGAAGTGTAAAACCTGAAACAAAGCAAATACACGCGTAATATCATAATAAATTAACATAATAAACGGAAAATGCTATAAATATCTATGGATTTTAGGCTAAATATACGATATAAAATCGTGTTATCAAATTCCCCCAGACTTGAACCTTTGCTTGTCCTCAAGCAAAATAAGAAGATAAAGATAAATGAAACACACTTCCACCACGTCGTTCAGTCATACTTAGCTACATAGTGTTCTTATTCGGAAATAACGAATCTTAGCAATAAACCTATAGTAACAACACTAAACAACTCCCAGTATGCATACCAATCCGAATCATGCCATTATAGCTCGACCTATTTGACTTGTCATCATGTTTCACCCTTTTCATTCGCGCGCAATCACATTAAGCCCATTATCTTGACACGCACATAGCAGAGTAGTCGGTTAGTGACTATGATCCTTCTCATGGAGTTCTGGCACAATATGTGGTATACTCCTTAGCATTCACTTGTAGATTGTGGGGAATCGGACAATAGTCCTTCCTACTAAGTTCATTACCAGATGACTTCTGAACCAATCGACAGTGAGTTTTTAAATTCTTTGTATATGAGATTTGCGACCGTTAGGTTAAATGAGCTTGTGAGGATCACCTTACTTAGTAGGCACATTTCTTCTTATAGTTGAACACATAATTATTATGAGGATCATACACTTATATTCATCGACTCTCTGCGTAGTTTGTATCTAAGACGGTGCCGACTGCTAGAATAAACTACTAAGGGTTATTTCAAAACTTAAAGTCGATGGTTTTGGTATAACGGGTATTCAAATCGGTTATGTATACTCGGGGGTTTTAGAGTGTTGCGACAATAAGGATATTGACTCATTTAGTTTCGGTTCGTTGAGTGATTGAGTAGCTTCGTATTTCTTGAACGTGTGGGGTTTGCGTTTATCGTTTAGGAGCAAAAAATTTTGTTATGGCTCAAGAAAATGGAAGAAATTGAAATAACTACGGAATTATACATATAAGACTTAAATTCCATAAATATTCTTTTATTGAATTAGAAAAACATTACAAGGAAGGGAAATAAACTGAAGGGAAATAAAACTAAAGGAAATATAAATAATACGACTCCCCCAGACTTAGATGATGCAATGTCCTCAGTGCATAAGAACTACTCCTCATTGTTGCGGTTTCGAGAACTGCTCGCGCCTCTTGTACGAACACGGCGACGTCTATCAGGAGAGTCATTAACACGAATGTCAAGATCATGCAAATATGTGGCAATTTCAGCGTATTGACTTTCGTTCCTAATAGCATAGTCACGGTGCTCCTGTTGCATCTCTCGGATGAGCCTAATTGTTTCAGTTTGGTTTGTCTGCATAGCTTGAACGAGTTGATCTTGGCGTTGAATAGCAGCATACATGGCTTCAAGAGTGATAGGCGGAGGGTTGTTTGGAGGAGGTTGGTTGACATCAGCTTGTCCTTGGTTGAGCTCTTCTTCATTTGCATCCATAGGTTCATTAGGATGATCAGGTTGGTTATCTTGAGGATTGTCTTCAATAAGCCTCCAACGCTGAACATAACGGATGTTGATTCTTTCAGGACATGGAAGGATGACATAAGGAATCAGAACTTTGTTGACGACCAAGGTGTATCGGCCATCATGGCGTGGTGAAACCAAGTGGGAGTCACGGCAATAGGTGAGGTCAAGTGATTGAGCAGGCATCATGAGATGAGAGAGTGAAAGGAGTTCGTCACCAAGACCTAAAGCACAGGCCAAGGAAGTAATAATTCCGCCAAACAAAAAGGGATTTGTAGCGGGGGCGTTGACACAGCCTTGGATGTGTTGGAGCATAAACGGTGCGGCATTAAAACGGATGTTGTTTAGCGCACAGTAAAGGAAGAATAGTTCATGTTGATTTACCTTGTGGTTGTTGGATCGCGCAAAAATAGTATGCCCCAAAACACGTTGAAAATAACGTATAGCGGGGTTTTGAATGTGAGAAGCATGTAGGGCCCTCCAACCAGTTTGAACTTCGCCAGTGAGGTGAAACCATAGGTCGAAGGCATGTTGTTCCCATGAACGACCATTGAGTTCTTGAAAGATATTGCGGAGAGCATTCGGTGATGTATTGAAATTCAAGTACGTAGCCACAACTTCTTGATCCAGTGTATATTCACGGTTGAACATCCTAAATTGGATGCTACCGGTTGAGAGTGGTTGATCAGAAGGAGTGTCGTAACTGAAAGAACTCAAGAATTCTAAGACGAGCGGCTCATAAGTGGGTACGAGTTCGGTACAGAGATGGTGTAGGCTAGATTTAGTGAGTAAACGGGTAACACCATCAATGAGGCCTAGAGTTTCTAGACATTCGGTGTTCACAAATTTTGTGGGAACAACCGAACGTTCGTAGAAAGCGAGGTATTTGGTTCTATGAGCATCATTGTCGTCTTCGCGGAATATAATATTGTTAAGGTTAGGGGGTGGTCTCTCAGGACGCACACTACGGATGATTGACCGTGGAGGCATGATGAGTTTGAAGATGAAAAATAAAGATGGTATTAGAATGGTAGAAAAGAAATGGTATGAAGGTTGTGAAGAATAAGAGTGGTGGTGGTGTGGTTTTATAGTGAGGTTTGAAAATGGTGTGGTAAATGGAGAATTAAATATGGATTAATGGTGGTGTTTGAATTTTGAATAGAATAGAGAAATGGGAAATGAATGGAGTTTAAGAGGTGAATGATGGAGGATGAATGAGGTTAATGGAGTTTAAATGGAATAAATAGGGGAAGAATGAGGAGAATGAATTTTGAAATTCAAATTCAAAATTCAAGAGGGAGAGAGGAATGGTCTGCGTGGTCAAATGCAGACTGCTAGCCTTGGGAGACGTGCGTCTCAGGCAGTCAGTCTGCTGGGGCAGAGCATGGAGACGTGCGTCTCCTGTCCTTGCATGCAGAGGTCTGGTCCCACAGAGGTGGAGACGGGCGTCTCCTGTGACATGCAAGTGGGTCACGCATGCAGGTGACCAGACAGTGCTGACTGATACCATTAATAGCAAAAAGGTGTCCATCAGTTCAGAACAGTGTCGAATTTCAATACCATTAACAGCAAAAAGTGATAGCCAGGCAAATATATATAGCAGTTAATAGCAGTGTAATATAACACAACAGCAGTAGTGAATAAAATATTGGATTTTAAAATTAAATCAGTACTGAGTGTTAACAATAGCAGAATGGAAAAGTGCAGAAAAAATGAAAATCTAAACTAGAAATAGAAATTACTAAAACTAGAAATAAAAATCTAATAATCTAATACGGTAACATCTAGCCACGTCTATTGTTGTTCTGATTAGACTGAATGTGTTTGAAAACTTCGTCGAACTGAGCATTGACGGTGTCGATGAAATCGAAGAAATGCATTTGCAAAGTGTGAAGCTCGTTGCGCACATGTTGTACATCTTGTTGTAGCGCATTGATTGCTTGTTCGTGCGTATTCAGATTAGGCATTCTTTGATTCACCGATGCGGTGGATGTAGCGGGTTGTTGTTGCTCGACCTCGACATCAGTCATATCAACAGTGTGATCTTCAACGGAATCTTCAGAACGAGTTTCAGGCTCATACTCAGATACAGTCTCGTCAATAGGAAGAGGTTCATAATCAGGAATGGGTTCATCAACAGGAAGAGGTTCATAATAACCAGGAGGTGTTTCAGGTTCAGATTCAGATGCAGGCATTTCCTCATCAAAATGTTCATAAGCTTGAGGAGTCTCAGGTGATGGCTCTCTCTCAGGAATCTGACCATAGTAAAGCCAGTTGGTAGGGTTGTGCACACTTGTCCTAGGATTCGGTAAGGTGAACTGATACCAAACTTTGTTATCAATGAGCAATTCAAAACGATCAGGTCCAAGATTACCGATGATACCTCGATTAAAGCAGAAATTGATGTCCATAGAGGTATGGGTACCAAAAGGTGTCAATCTAAGCAAAGGCACTCTCATTCCTATGGCATTAGCGATCATAGTGACAAATCCGCCAATCCTAATGGGTGAAACTTCGTCTTGCGTGATGCGCTCGAAGTTTGTTAGCATGAATGCGATGGCATTGACCGGGCGATTCTGAGATGTACAAAACATGATGAACAACTCTTCTCTAGTTACTTCAGTGACATTATCTGGTTTGCCAAAAATATAGTGAGCAAGGATTTTGTGAAAGTAGCGGAAAGCAGGATTGTGGATATTCTCAGATTGAAATTCATTCTCTTCAGGGTTGTCGTTTCCAGTGATCTTGCCCCAGTATTTTTCCAACTCCCAGTATGGAAGATTTTCTTCAGCTACTTGGGCGTATGCATCAGGTCCATGAGGTAGTTCTAACATTTCAGCAAAATCTCGGATGCAGAAATTAAACTCCATACCAAAGAGTCTAAAGAGAATAACTCCTTTTTTCAGCCCTTGTCCACAGTTTGGAAGATAGGTCAGGGAGCTCAGGAATTCCAGAGTGAGCTTCCGATAAGTGCTAAACTTGCGGAACAAGTGAGAACCAGTCCAACCGATTTGGTTAAGCAGGTGTAGGATGCTTTCTTCGATACCAAGCTTCACCATAGTTGGTTGGTGAGGATAGCAAGTCAATTCCATGTGTCTTTCAGCCAGCTTGTTAAATCTTGCTTCTTGTCCTCTACCACGGAACACAACTTCCATATTGTCAACTTCTTGCATCGTAGTTAGTAATTAAATGAAAAACCTAGAAGTTGAAAATATTAGGATAAGTTAGAATTAGGCTAGTGTTAATTTAAAAAAATTAAAATTAAGCTTAGGTAACAAGTTATAATAATAGATATAATTATAACGGAAATATTTTCTCAAATCAAGATAGTAGTTATAATTATAATAATTATTATAAGATGTATGAAAAATCAAAAATGATTAAAATTAAAATTAAAAATAGAATAAAGTTTTAAAAATGAAAAATAAAAATAAAATAAAAAATATAGAAAAATTAAAGTTCTAATAAAATAAAATAGAAGAATAAATAAATGTGGGTTGTCTCCCACCAAGCGCTTTGTTTAATGTCGTAAGCTCGACGATTTAAAAATAGAAAACTATTTTTTCGAAAAAGCGGGCAGTTCGTCAAGTTTAAAAACTTCGATGTTTTCATCGTATTCGAGATGATGGTAATACTTAAGACGTTGCCCATTTACGACAAAAGGTTTGACGGTTTCGCCTTTGATTTCTATCGCTCCACTCGGAAATATGTTAGTTACTTCGAAAGGGCCAGACCATCTAGATCGTAACTTACCAGGAAATAATTTTAGCCTAGAATTAAATAGGAGCACTTTATCGCCTATGCTAAAATTTTTCCTAGATATACGCTTGTCGTGCCATTTTTTCGTTCGCTCTTTATAGATTTTGGCGTTTTCGTAAGCGTCTTGTCTAAGTTCTTCTAATTCGTTTATGTCTAGAAGTCGTTTCTCACCAGCGGCAGTGTAGTTTAGGTTTAAGTTCTTAATGGCCCAATAGGCTTTATGTTCTAGCTCTACTGGTAGGTGGCATGATTTTCCATAAACGAGTTTGAATGGGGTAGTTCCTATTGGAGTTTTGAAAGCTGTTCTATAAGCCCATAAAGCTTCATTTAGCTTGGTTGACCAATCTTTCCTCGATATAGCAACAGTTTTCTCTAATATTTGTTTTATTTCACGGTTAGATACTTCTACTTGACCGCTTGTTTGTGGATGATATGGTGTGGCTATTCGATGATTTACTCCATATTTTCGAAGGAGTTTCTCAAGTATTCTTGAAATGAAATGGGAACCACCATCGCTAATTACCAATCTTGGCACACCGAACCTAGGAAAGATGACGTTTTTGAAAAGTTTAATAACTACTCGTGTATCGTTTGTAGGAGAGGCGATAGCTTCTATCCATTTTGAAACATAGTCGACGGCTACGAGTATATATTGATTTCCAAACGATGACGGAAACGGTCCCATGAAGTCTATTCCCCAGACGTCAAATATTTCTACTTCTAGAATGCCTTTTTGAGGCATTTCATCGCGTCTTGAAATGTTTCCAGTTCGTTGGCATCTATCACAGCTTAGTACAGCAAAATAGACGTCTTTCCACAGGTTGGGCCAGAAAAGTCCAGATTGAAGGATTTTGGCGCAGGTTCTAGATGTGCTATGGTGTCCTCCACACGGTGCAGAATGACAGTGTGTTATTATGCTTCTTATCTCTTCCTCGGGTACACAACGTCTAAAGATTCCATCGGGGCCTCTTTTGAAAAGGAGTGGGTCGTCCCAATAGTAATGTTTTAGGTCATGGAAGAATTTCTTTTTCTGTTGGTAGCTTAGATCAGGAGGAAGCACACCAGCAGCTAGGTAATTTACGAAATCTGCATACCAAGGTGCGTCAGATCGGGCTAAAGCTATTTCAGCTAATTTCTCGGTTTCAGAGTTTGGATGGTATGGTTCGAATTCATTTGCTTCTAATTGGGCGATGAGTCTTTCATAAGGGAAATCATCGTCAATTGGTACTTGTTCGGGTTTCAGATTTTCCAATCGAGAGAGGTGATCTGCTACGACATTTTCAGTGCCTTTCTTATCTTTAATTTCCAGGTCGAATTCTTGTAGTAACAAGATCCATAGATTATCAAGAATGTAAATTGCAATTGAATCTTCGAGTACTGAACTTCCACCACAAGTTGGCTGGATCGTTCTTCAGAATTTAAACGGTAATTAAAACAAGGAAGTAAAAGCGATAAATCTAACGTAAGGGTAGATTTATAAAAGGTTCACAACAATTTCCGGTGTAGAAATTGTTGTGAGAAAATAAACTATTTGAATGAAAGCAGGAAGAAAATAATAAGCACGGTACAATTCCGGCAGCACTTCGTTGGCCGGAAATTGCACACCCAGAACTGATGTGACTGCTTCTATTTATAGGGGAGCTTCTGCCGTTGGAATGCGTGGAAATAGGGAACTCCTTGGAGACGTGCGTCTCCACTTCTTCAGGGTGACCCAGCACACGACTTGAGACGTGCGTCTCAAGTGGAGGAAATGTAGGAGGGCTTGGAGACGTGCGTCTCCTCATTGGTGACGTGGCATGGATCGTTGGAGACGTGCGTCTCCACTTGCTTGTGTGATTTGGGCCACGCACAATTTATTACTTCGTGGGCTGACTTTGTGTCTTTGGGCCTTTGGGTCTCCTTTAGCATGGTTGAGCCTTATTTGCACCCCCTTTTCATTTCAGCACTATTTTTCATCTTTTAGGCACAAATAGTAGTGATTTTAGCTCCATTTCTTTCCTTTTCACAAATAGTCCTCAAAACGAACATAAAACCTAAAACAATGAAAATACCAGCATAATACCAACATAAAGCAACATAATTAAGATAAAATAGGGAAATAATGTATGTAAATCAAGCCAAATATGTGATACGTTTTCGTGTTATCAAATACCCCCACACTTAAACCATTGCTTGTCCTCAAGCAATCAACCACACGGTAAAAGAAAATGATTAAGCAAGATTCGAAACAAAGGGCATGACACGACTCCTAATCATATTTATGTTAGGCAAATGTTACATCGATAGGAAATAGATATCAACACCAAGGATACCGTAACGACACAATGTTCAAAAACTCCCTCCTTATACAAACCAATTCGAATTATGCCATTATAACTCAACCTATATCTCTCGTTTTTCTTTCGCTCCTTTTCATTCAAGCGCAATCACATTAAGCCCGTTATCCGTACACTCACATAGTAGGGGAAATCGGTTAGCGACTATGATCCTTTTCTTTTCTTTAGCACGGGGTTCTGGTTTTTTAAATGGCGAAGCCCCATCTTTCCCAACTGCGGTTGCGGGGGATCGGACCGTAGTCCACCCTACCAAGCCCAGTACCAGTGACCTCTAGGCCAACCAACAGTGAGTGCTAATTATTAAATCCTTATTGGCTTAACAACCGTTGGGCTAAATGACCGGGTGAGGGTCACCTAACTTAGAAGGCTATTCTTCAATTAAATCATTTTAAAAACAGGATCATACACTTATATTCATCGACTCCCTACGTAGTTTGTGCTTAAGATGGTGCCGACTGCTAATATAAACTACTTAAGAGCTACTTTGAAAACTTGAGCCTAAGGTCTCGACATAATGGGCATCCAAATTGATATCACATAATGAGGGGGTTTTGGGTGTCAGGACGGTATCGATGTTGTTGAAACATCTCCAAGTCTTTCTAACAATGCCTAAAGTGTGACAACCTCTATACTTTCAGAGTGTGTATGCCATGCGTCAAAATTCAAATTTTTTTTTGGAGGTTAAAATTTTCAAATTTAGGGGAAATTCGATAACAACAGAAAATCATATATAAAGACTTGACAACATAACTAGAAAACAATAAAACAATAAATGAAAGCGGTAAAGCTTCTCCCCCACACTTAAACCAAACATTGTCCTCAATGTTTCGATCCAAAGTGGAGAAAGAAAAACAGAACCTGTATGGATGCTACCGGCGGGCTATCACAACCAAATCTGCTCCGCGTCCGGAGGAAATATCTTCTCTTATCATGCTCATCAATGGTGTCACCACCAGCAGCAACACTTGTAGGAATGTGCGTGGAGACCCTCTCATCTTTGAGATGATCATCTATAGGTTTTTCGCCTAGATATGATCGAGACGTGACAGGCGATCCATATCTTTATTATCTGCAAGTTCAAACAATAAAAGGAAAACATTAAATTGAAAACTCGTGGGTTGCCTCCCACGCAGCGCTTTGTTTAACGTCGATAGCTCGACGGCTTAAGAGTGCAAGCACTCAAGGTGGTTCTCTTGAGAATGACTCCTCAGTTGCAATTTTTACAAACCTCGTTTTCCATGGCCACTTATCAAGCCATCTCACATATCCCTCACCTTTTCTTTTCTTTCTTCTGTGGGGTGGTTCATTCTTTTGAAATCGTGGTGGCGGTTCTGGATCGATCCTAAGTATCATCTTTTCGAGTTCGGGCTTAGTGATATTATCCACCACCTCAAAGGTTAACCTTACCCTCTTATCACTAACGATATCCTTAGTTTCATGGTCGTCTAAATTTCTCTTTTTATGCAAGGCTTCAAATAAGGGTGCATTAGTGTTGATATTTTCTGATACCTTCACATACATTATGGATTTGGAGTCTACCTTAGCTTCCATAAAACTTTGCGGGAAAGAAATCGGTGGGGTATAGGGAAGAGGAATAACAATAGGTGTTTCCCTCTCTACCTCTTCTACAACCTCCCTTTCAGATGGTGTTGGTGGATTTTTCTCAATCTCCACTCTTTTCTCACTAGAAATCTCTTCAACCACATTATCACTCTCCTTAATCTCATAATCATTCTCCTCAATCTCATTATTACTCTCCTCAGGAATTTCAATTTGTTCTTCACTAATGGTTGTTTCCATATACTCCTCAAGTAAGTGTCCTAGCGACTTTTGTTCAAGTTGGGAGATTTGAGTATCTAACGCCATGTTGTGAGTCGCGAGGGATTCAACCATAGTTGTCAGTTGCCTAAGGGTTTCATTGTTTTGAATACTTTGTTTGATAAACTCTTGGTTTTGGACGGTTTGGACTTCTACAAAGTGCTCCATCATGGCTTCTAATCTAGAGTGAGTTAGCGTCTCGTCGGAATCCTCCATTGATATTTCGAAGTTAAAATTATGGGATTCTTGAGGTTCTTCAAAGGGAGTTAGCGTTGCGTTTTGTGTTTCCTCAAGGTGCTTCGTCATCATAGATTCTAGCCTAGAGAGAGTTTGTGCTTCAATGAATTCCTCCATTAATATTTCGAGGTTGGATTTATGGTAATCTTGCGACTCCTCAAAATGTTGGGCGTGGTGATCGTAGAGAGAATTCGGTTGATGATAAGTTTGCGTTGCATTGAAATCCTCTATTGATGCTTCGAGGTTAGAATTATAGGATTCTTGTGGTTCCTTGAAGTAGGTTAGCGTCGCGTTTTGTGTTTCCACAAAGTGCCTCGTCATCATAGATGTTTCATTAAAATTTCCCATTATTATTTCGAGGTCGGATTTATGGGATTCTGGTGACTCCTCAAAATATTGGTTGTGGTGATTGTAGGGGAAATTCGGTTGAGGATAAGTTTGGTTGGGATTATAAAACTCTTGTGGTTCCTCAAAATGTTGGGATTGGTGATTGTAGAGGGAATTCGGTTGAGGATAAGCTAGTGTCGAATTGTAATCCCCAATTAATGTTTCGAGGTTTGGATTGTAGGTTTCTTGTGGTTCCTCGAAATGTTGAGATTGGGAGTTGCAGAGGTAATTTGGGTGAGAATGAATTGGTGGCGCAGCATTGAAATTCTCCAATAGTATTTCGAGATCGGATTTATAGGATCCAGGTGATTCCTCGAAATACTGGGAGTGGGGGTTATAGAAAAAGTTTGGGTGATACATAGTAGTAAATGAAAAGAAAGAAAAAAAAATGCCTTAGTCTCTACGGTGTAACAGCGAGTTACGATATCGACTTGAATAGTCCCCGGCAACGGCGCCAAAAACTTGATCGCGACTTTGCGTGTCTATTAGTCGGGATAACTGCAAGTGCACAGTCGTGTCGTGTAGTTTTAAAAGATATCGAATCCACAGGGACTATAAATCGACCTACCGTTATCTAAAGTTACTATGTAAAGCTAAGGCTAATGATATTTGGGGTTTTTTTATAAATGGGGAAACTAAAATCTTAAATCTAGGTAAAATATAATAACAAACGGATATCAGTATGTATTTCATCTAACTTAGGTGATCCGAAGTTCCATTGGCCAGATTCTAATTAAATCAAAGATCTTTACTAACTCTATTGATTAAAAGTCCTCCTCTCAAACTGTCGCTCTGTTGATTTAGACTACGATCCTAACTCTTAATGTACGCTTTCGCCATCCCACCAGATTTAGAAACGCTTTTTGAAAACAACATAGTTAATAAAATGCTTGTTTTATGAAGTCGTTATCTACTTAAATCTCCTAATCTCAAACTTTCGCTCTGTTGACTCGGAACATGCTAATATCCCTAACGTACGCTTTCGCCATCCCGCTCGGGTGTAAAAACACTTTTTGAAAACAAATAAGTTCTAATTAGTTTTAATACGCTTTCGCCATCCTTAAAACTAATGTCCTATGTCTACTATCCAGTTAAAGATCTCAAACTTTCGCTCTATTGATTTTAACCTTTGACCGTCTTAACCCCTCAAACTTTCGCTCTATTGGTTTTAAGACTTACTAATTAAATTAGACATACAAACCAAAAACAAGTGATATTTAATCAACCATAATTAAGCCAATTTATTTCGGATCCCTACGGTTAAATTATTTTACATACTGACATCTAAATAAATTAGCCAGACATATTAATATGGTTAAACATGCATAAATAAATTTGGTTCATAATGATAGGCATATTAATTGGCATATAATATATCATGCAAATAAATATAAATGAAGGCGGTAAATAATAAACCTGAATAATGTAAATTGCAATTGAATCTTCGAGTACTGAACTTCCACCACAAGTTGGCTGGATCGTTCTTCAGAATTTAAACGGTAATTAAAACAAGGAAGTAAAAGCGATAAATCTAACGTAAGGGTAGATTTATAAAAGGTTCACAACAATTTCCGGTGTAGAAATTGTTGTGAGAAAATAAACTATTTGAATGAAAGCAGGAAGAAAATAATAAGCACGGTACAATTCCGGCAGCACTTCGTTGGCCGGAAATTGCACACCCAGAACTGATGTGACTGCTTCTATTTATAGGGGAGCTTCTGCCGTTGGAATGCGTGGAAATAGGGAACTCCTTGGAGACGTGCGTCTCCACTTCTTCAGGGTGACCCAGCACACGACTTGAGACGTGCGTCTCAAGTGGAGGAAATGTAGGAGGGCTTGGAGACGTGCGTCTCCTCATTGGTGACGTGGCATGGATCGTTGGAGACGTGCGTCTCCACTTGCTTGTGTGATTTGGGCCACGCACAATTTATTACTTCGTGGGCTGACTTTGTGTCTTTGGGCCTTTGGGTCTCCTTTAGCATGGTTGAGCCTTATTTGCACCCCCTTTTCATTTCAGCACTATTTTTCATCTTTTAGGCACAAATAGTAGTGATTTTAGCTCCATTTCTTTCCTTTTCACAAATAGTCCTCAAAACGAACATAAAACCTAAAACAATGAAAATACCAGCATAATACCAACATAAAGCAACATAATTAAGATAAAATAGGGAAATAATGTATGTAAATCAAGCCAAATATGTGATACGTTTTCGTGTTATCAAATATATTTGATAACACGAAAACGTATCACATATTTGGCTTGATTTACATACATTATTTCCCTATTTTATCTTAATTATGTTGCTTTATGTTTGTATTATGCTGGTATTTTCATTGTTTTAGGTTTTATGTTCGTTTTGAGGACTATTTGTGAAAAGGAAAGAAATGGAGCTAAAATCACTACTATTTGTGCCTAAAAGATGAAAAATGGTGCTGAAATGAAAAGGGGGTGCAAATAAGGCTCAACCATGCTAAAGGAGACCCAAAGGCCCAAAGAGACAAAGTCAGCCCACGAAGTAATCAATTGTGCGTGGCCCAAATCACACAAGCAAGTGGAGACGCACGTCTCCAACGATCCATGCCACGTCACCAATGAGGAGACGCACGTCTCCAAGCCCTCCTACATTTCCTCCACTTGAGACGCACGTCTCAAGTCGTGTGCTGGGTCACCCTGAAGAAGTGGAGACGCACGTCTCCAAGGAGTTCCCTATTTCCACGCATTCCAACGGCAGAAGCTCCCCTATAAATAGAAGCAGTCACATCAGTTCTGGGTGTGCAATTTCCGGCCAACGAAGTGCTGCCGGAATTGTACCGTGCTTATTATTTTCTTCCTGCTTTCATTCAAATAGTTTATTTTCTCACAACAATTTCTACACCGGAAATTGTTGTGAACCTTTTATAAATCTACCCTTACGTTAGATTTATCGCTTTTACTTCCTTGTTTTAATTACCGTTTAAATTCTGAAGAACGATCCAGCCAACTTGTGGTGGAAGTTCAGTACTCGAAGATTCAATTGCAATTTACATTATTCAGGTTTATTATTTACCGCCTTCATTTATATTTATTTGCATGATATATTATATGCCAATTAATATGCCTATCATTATGAACCAAATTTATTTATGCATGTTTAACCATATTAATATGTTTGGCTAATTTATTTAGATGTCAGTATGTAAAATAATTTAACCGTAGGGATCCGAAATAAATTGGCTTAATTATGGTTGATTAAATATCACTTGTTTTTGGTTTGTATGTCTAATTTAATTAGTAAGTCTTAAAACCAATAGAGCGAAAGTTTGAGGGGTTAAGACGGTCAAAGGTTAAAATCAATAGAGCGAAAGTTTGAGATCTTTAACTGGATAGTAGACATAGGACATTAGTTTTAAGGATGGCGAAAGCGTATTAAAACTAATTAGAACTTATTTGTTTTCAAAAAGTGTTTTTACACCCGAGCGGGATGGCGAAAGCGTACGTTAGGGATATTAGCATGTTCCGAGTCAACAGAGCGAAAGTTTGAGATTAGGAGATTTAAATAGATAACGACTTCATAAGACAAGCATTTTATTAACTATGTTGTTTTCAAAAAGCGTTTCTAAATCTGGTGGGATGGCGAAAGCGTACATTAAGAGTTAGGATCGTAGTCTAAATCAACAGAGCGACAGTTTGAGAGGAGGACTTTTAATCAATAGAGTTAGTAAAGATCTTTGATTTAATTAGAATCTGGCCAATGGAACTTCGGATCACCTAAGTTAGATGAAATACATACTGATATCCGTTTGTTATTATATTTTACCTAGATTTAAGATTTTAGTTTCCCCATTTATAAAAAAACCCCAAATATCATTAGCCTTAGCATTACATAGTAACTTTAGATAACGGTAGGTCGATTTATAGTCCCTGTGGATTCGATATCTTTTAAAACTACACGACACGACTGTGCACTTGCAGTTATCCCGACTAATAGACACGCAAAGTCGCGATCAAGTTTTTGGCGCCGTTGCCGGGGACTATTCAAGTCGATATCGTAACTCGCTGTTACACCGTAGAGACTAAGGCATTTTTTTTTTCTTTTCATTTACTACTATGTATCACCCAAACTTTTTCTATAACCCCCACTCCCAGTATTTCGAGGAATCACATGGATCCTATAAATCCGATCTCGAAATACTATTGGAGAATTTCAATGCTGCGCCACCAATTCATTCTCACCCAAATTACCTCTGCAACTCCCAATCTCAACATTTCGAGGAACCACAAGAAACTTACAATCCAAACCTCGAAACATTAATTGGGGATTACAATTCGACACTAGCTTATCCTCAACCGAATTCCCTCTACAATCACCAATCCCAACATTTTGAGGAACCACAAGAATTTTATAATTCCAACCAAACTTATCCTCAACCGAATTTCCTCTACGATCACCACGCCCAATATTTCGAGGAACCACAAGAATCCTATAATTCTATCCCCGAAGCATTAATAGAGGATTTCAATACAACGCCAACTTATCATCAACCAAATTTCCTCTACGATCACCACGCCCAACATTTCGAGGAGTCGCAAGATTATCATAAATCCAACCTCGAAATCTTAATGGAGGAATTCATTGAAGCACAAACTCTCTCTAGGCTAGAATCTATGACGACGGAGCATTTTGAAGAAACGCAAAATGCTACGCTAGCTCCCTTTGAAGAACCTCAAGAATCCCATAATTTTAACTTCGAAACATCAATGGAGGATTCCGACGAGACGCTAACTCACTCTAGATTAGAAGCCATGATGGAGCACTTTGTAGAGACACAAACCGTCCAAAACCAAGAGTTTATCAAACAAAGTCTTCAAAACAATGAAACCCTTAGGCAACTGACCACTATGGTCGAGTCCCTCGCGACTCACAACATGGCGTTAGATACTCAAATCGCCCAACTTGAACAAAAGCCACTAGGAGACTTACTTGAGGAGTATATTGGCACAACCATTAGTGAAGAACAAATTGAAATTCCTGAGGAGAGTAATAATGAGATTGAGGAGAGTGATTATGAGATTGAAGAGAGTGATAATGTGGTTGAAGAGATTTCTAATGAGAAAAGAGTGGAGATTGAGAAAAATCCACCAACACCATCTGAAAGGGAGGTTGTAGAAGAGGTAGAGAGGGAAACACCTATTGTTATTCCTCTTCCCTATACCCCACCGATTTCTTTCCCGCAAAGTTTTATGGAAGCTAAGGTAGACTCCAAATCCATAATGTATGTGAAGGTATCAGAAAATATCAACACTAATGCACCCTTATTTGAAGTCTTGCATAAAAAGAGAAATTTAGACGACCATGAAACTAAGGATATCATTAGTGATAAGAGGGTAAGGTTAACCTTTGAGGTGGTGGATAATATCACTAAGCCCGAACTTGAAAAGATGATACTTAGGATCGATCCAGAACCGCCACCACGATTTCAAAAGAATGAACCACCCCACAGAAGAAAGAAAAGAAAAGGTGAGGGATATGTGAGATGGCTTGATAAGTGGCCATGGAAAACGAGGTTTGTAAAAATTGCAACTGAGGAGTCATTCTCAAGAGAACCACCTTGAGTGCTTGCACTCTTAAGCCGTCGAGCTATCGACGTTAAACAAAGCGCTGCGTGGGAGGCAACCCACGAGTTTTCAGTTTAATGTTTTTCTTTTATTGTTTGACTTTGCAGATAATAAAGATATGGATCACTTGTCACGTCTCGGCCATATCTAGGCGAAAAATCTATAGACGATAAAAGATATCGAATCCACAGGGACTATGAATCGATCTACCGTTATCTAAGGTTACTATGTAAAGCTAGGAGTACTAAAATTTCGATTGTTCCTAAGGGAAAGTGATTGTGAGAGAATAAAGAATAATAATAAAAGACAGGTATCAGTATGTATTTCGTTTAACTAAAGGTAATCCGAAGGTCCATTGGCTTTTGCATAATTAAATTAAAAATCTTTACTAATTCCAATTGGTTAAAAATCCTCGTCTCAAACTTTCGCTCTGTTGAGTCAGACTACTATCCTAATCCTAATGTACGCTTTCGCCATCCCATTAGATTTTAGAAGAGCTTTTTGGAAACAATGTAATTAATAAAATGCCTATTTTACGAGGTCGTTATCTATTTAAATCTCCTAATCTCAAACTTTCGCTCTGTTGACTCGGAACATGCTAATATCCCTAACGTACGCTTTCGCCATCCCGCTCGAGTGTAAAAACAATTTTTGAAAATAAATAAGTTCCAATTAGTTTTAATACGCTTTCGCCATCCTTAAAACTAATGTCCTATGTCTACTATCCAGTTAAAGATCTCAAACTTTCGCTCTATTGATTTTAACCTTTGACCGTCCTAATCCCTCAAACTTTCGCTCTATTGGTTTTAAGACTTACTAATTAAACTAGACATATAAACCAAAAATAAGTGATAATTAATAAAACATAATTTAAGCCAATTTATTTCGGACCCCTACGGTTAACTTACTTTACATACCGACACCTTTAGTATTTTAGCCAGACATATTAATACGATTAAACATGCATAAATCGGTTCGGTTCATAATAATAAGCATATTAAATGGCATATAATATATCATGCAAATAAATAATATAAATAAGGCGGTAAATAAAAAACCTGAATTAAAATAAATCTGGATTGAATTGAATCTTGAAGTACTCGAACTTCCACCACAGGTTGGCTGGATCGTTCTTCGGAATTTAAATGGCAGAAAATAAAAACAAGGAAAATAAAGCGATAAACCTAACGTAAGGCTAGATCTATGAAAAGTTCACAACAATTTCCAGTGTAGAAATCGTTGTGAGAAAATAGACGGTTAAATGAAAGCAGAATAAGGAAAAGCAGTTCGCGGTACAATTTCGGCAGCACTTCGTTGGCAGGAAATCGGACCCTTTGGACTGAAGTGACTGCCTCTATTTATAGGTGAGGCTTTGCAGTTGCTTTGCGTGAGAAACGGAGCTTTTTGCAGACCAGGACTTGGAGACGTGCGTCTCCGATTCTTCAGGGAGACTGGGTACGTGACTTGAGACGTGCGTCTCAAGTGGAGAAGATGTAGGAACATGGAGACGTGCGTCTCCCTTTGCTGACGTGGCATAGAGGATGTGGAGACGTGCGTCTCCACTTGCTGGGCAGGTTTGGGCCACGCAATTTTGTTCCTTTGTGGGCTGGTTCGCTCTTTTGGGCCTTTTGGGTCCTAATTGCACCCCTCTTTCGTTTCAGCACCCCTTTTCGTCTTTTAAGCATAAATATTGGTCATTTAAGCTCGATTTTCTTTCCTTTTCGCAAATAGTCGTAATTGAAGTGTAAAACCTGAAACAAAGCAAATACACGCGTAATATCATAATAAATTAACATAATAAACGGAAAATGCTATAAATATCTATGGATTTTAGGCTAAATATACGATATAAAATCGTGTTATCAAATTCCCCCAGACTTGAACCTTTGCTTGTCCTCAAGCAAAATAAGAAGATAAAGATAAATGAAACACACTTCCACCACGTCGTTCAGTCATACTTAGCTACATAGTGTTCTTATTCGGAAATAACGAATCTTAGCAATAAACCTATAGTAACAACACTAAACAACTCCCAGTATGCATACCAATCCGAATCATGCCATTATAGCTCGACCTATTTGACTTGTCATCATGTTTCACCCTTTTCATTCGCGCGCAATCACATTAAGCCCATTATCTTGACACGCACATAGCAGAGTAGTCGGTTAGTGACTATGATCCTTCTCATGGAGTTCTGGCACAATATGTGGTATACTCCTTAGCATTCACTTGTAGATTGTGGGGAATCGGACAATAGTCCTTCCTACCAAGTTCATTACCAGATGACTTCTGAACCAATCGACAGTGAGTTTTTAGATTCTTTGTATATGAGATTTGCGACCGTTAGGTTAAATGATCTTGTGAGGATCACCTTACTTAGTAGGCACATTTCTTCTTATAGCTGAACACATAATTATTATGAGGATCATACACTTATATTCATCGACTCTCTGCGTAGTTTGTATCTAAGACGGTGCCGACTGCTAGAATAATTTGGCTTTGCATTCTATTTTAAGAGAATCATTCAGTACACCTTTCAACAAAGGTTTCAATCACAAGCGTTCATCCGCACACATCAAAGAAGTGTTGGAGATGTCGATCAAAAGCCAAAGATGTTTCATCAATCGTTAAGCAAGACAGTCAATATCTTTCAAAAAGAAAAAATGAAAAACATATATAGAAAGAAAAGCTTGCTAAGTCAAAAATCAAAAGATGACTTAGGCAAAAATCAAGGCATCCCGCTGACTGTAAGATCAAAAAAGACAGTTCAGGCAAAAGTTAGGGATATCAAAAAGATGAAAAAAGAGAAGTCAATAAATTCCGGAACGACTCAAAGTTGTGACTACCAAAAGGAAGAAGTGACTGTCATCTCAAAAGTTCTCATTGCTTGCGAACTATCGTCATTATCGAAGGTGCAAATCCAAAAGTCTCTTGGAACATGAATGCATAAGTCGAATTAACTGAGCATAGGATCGAAGAACATCACGAAGATTGGGATGGGTACAAATAAATTTTGAGCCTTTATCTTTTGTTTCTTAAACCGTGAACCAAGCCACGTTACAACCCTTGAAAGTCCTAATTGAAGCATGGTTAATTCGAAAGCATACTGACACAACAAAGGTATCCCGACTCCTTAAGGTTTACCACTAATGCTGAGTTGATATCAAGTTTTTACAAACATCACATTGTTACAAATATCACGTTTTTACAAACATCACACTTTTGCATCTCCTGTTTTAATATTTTTCAACAAAAAAATCAAGACAAACGTATGCATTGCAGCTCATGAATTCATTATTAAACGATTCTGCTACATAATTTCAAATGTTAGCATCAGAAAGAACTTGCACAGGGTACAATTAATGACTGAAAGTTATCCCGACAGACAAGATTACTCCGAGAAGCAATGTCTCTACGTATACAAGGGGCATGGCACGCTGTGCCCAATCAATCTGGGGCAATCAAGTCAAGATCCCAAGAATCTTTCAAATGCCAAATAGCCAAAGGCGTGCATCCCAAGTGGGTTTCAAGCTATGTCCCGATCAGTCAGGGGCATCATGCTAAGTACTAGGGGCATGTCGCCCATCGTGCACATCTCATAAAATCCTCGCGAGGCGAATCTTTCCAAAGTTCCTGCTAACTGGGGCAAATCTATGCAAGTCCAGTTCAACATCTTGATCAATACTCAGTGGCGTGTCCTGAATCGAGTAGTAATTTACTACAATACTGGGGGCAACTTTCAAGACACCCATGTCTCCCCACAGAGCCAGGTTCACAAAACCACCTCCCCGCAGAGTAATCATTAAGAAGACATCTTCAAACGTTCTCGT